>NC_080623.1:2550991-2593491 GCF_027887145.1 Ammospiza caudacuta
ACAGGTGACACGGTGACACAGTGACACACAGGTGACAGGTGACACGGTGACACAGTGACACACAGTGACACACGGTGACACACGGTGACACACGGTGACACACAATGACACACAGGTGACAGGTGACAGTGACACACAGGTGACAGGTGACACACAATGACACACAGGTGACAGGTGACAGGTGACACAGGTGACAGGTGACACACAGGTGACACACAGGTGACACGGTGCCAGGTGACAGGTGACACAGTGACATACAGGTGCCAGGTGACACAGTGACAGGGTGCCAGGTGACAGGTGACACAGGTGACACAGGTGACACAGGTGACACAGGTGCCAGGTGACACAGTGACATGGTGCCAGGTGACACAGGTGACAGGTGACACACAGGTGACACACAGGTGACACGGTGACACACAGTGCCAGGTAACACAGTGACATACAGGTGCCAGGTGACACAGTGCCAGGTGCCAGGTGCCAGGTGACACAGGTGACACAGGTGACACAGGTGACAGGTGACACAGGTGACACAGGTGACACAGGTGACACAGGTGACAGGTGACACAGTGCCAGGGTGACACAGGTGACACAGGTGACACAGGTGACACAGTGCCAGGTGACACAGGTGACACAGGTGACACAGGTGCCAGGTGACAGGTGACACAGGTGACACAGGTGCCAGGTGACACAGGTGACACAGGTGACACAGGTGACACGGTGCCAGGTGACACAGGTGACACAGGTGACACGGTGCCAGGTGACACAGTGCCAGGTGACACAGGTGACACAGGTGACACAGGTGACACAGGTGACACAGTGCCAGGTGACACAGGTGACACAGGTGACACAGGTGACACAGGTGACACGGTGCCAGGTGACACAGGTGACACAGGTGACACAGTGCCAGGTGCCAGGCGCGGCGGGCACTCACCGGGCTCCCTGGTGCCCGCCGGGCGCTGCTCGCTGTACAGGGGGGAGCTGTAGGCGCGGCGGAACCCGGGCGGCTGCGGGGGGGGGGGGGGGGGGGGGTCAGGGACTCCCGAAGGCCCCAAACGGGGACGGGGGCACCCCCCTGGGCACGAACCGCCCGAGGGCGACGGCACCGAGCCCTGCCCGTGGGGCCCGAGGCTGGCACTGCCAGGGGTGCCAAACGTGGGGGACCGAGGCTGGCACTGCCAGGGGTGCCCATTTTGGGGGGCCGGGGGTTGGCACTGCCAGGGGTGCCCATTTTGGGGGCCTATGGTTGGCACTGCCAGGGGTGCCCATTTTGGGGGCCTATGGTTGGCACTGCCAGGGGTGCCCATTTTGGGGGCCTATGGTTGGCACTGCCAGGGGTGCCCATTTTGGGGGACCGGGGGTGGCACTGCCAGGGGTGCCCATTTTGCAGGGCAGGAGTGGCACTGCCAGGGGTGCCCATTGGGGACCGAGGTTAACACTGCCAGGGGTGCCAAACGTGGGGGACCGAGGCTGGCACTGCCAGGGGTGCCCATTTTGGGGGACCGAGGTTGGCACTGCCAGGGGTGCCCATTGGGGACCGAGGTTGGCACTGCCAGGGGTGCCAAACATGGGGGACCGAGGTTGGCACTGCCAGGGGTGCCCATTTTGCGGACCGAGGTTGGCACTGCCAGGGGTGCCCATTTTGGGGGACCGCGGTTGGCAATGCCAGGGGTGCCCATTTTGGGGGACCGAGGTTGGCACTACCAGGGGTGCCCATTTTGGGGGACCGAGGTTGGCACTGCCAGGGGTGCCCATTTTGGGGGAGCGAGGTTGGCACTGCCAGGGGTGCCCATTTTGGGGGACCGCGGTTGGCACTCACGATCTTGCCGAAGCAGCGCTGCATCTCCACGTAGCCCCGGCAGTGCTGGTGGATGTTGGTTTTGCAGTTCTTGCACCTCAGCCCGAACTTGTTGTTCACTGCGGAGGGGCGGGAGGGACACGGGAGGTGACAAAGGCGACGCCGCGCTCGTGACAATGTCGCGACAGAGCCCCGCCCCCCGCGCAGCACTCACGGACGATCATGCGGGCGCAAACATCGCAGAATTTGGGTTTTTTGAAGAAATGGTCTTTGAATTTGTGCGGTTTGTCGTTGACCGCTTTCTCCGGCTCCGGGGGCGGCTCGGGCTCCTCCTCCTCTTCCTCGTCCTCCTCATCCTCGTAGATGTAGAAGAGGGGTCCCCCCGAGGGGCTGAGCAGCTCCCCGTTGGGCTGGGGGTCCCGAGCCGGCTCCTCCTTGGGTTTGCGGTGGAAAATTTCCTTCAGCTTCTGCAGCTGCTGGGGCGGGACGGGATGGAGGGTGAGTGGTGCAAAAAAAACCAAAAAAACACAAAAAAACCCCCAAAACCCCCCACCCAAATCCCCCCAAAAACTAAAAAAAAAAAAAAACCCAAAAACCCAAAAAAATTAAAAAAAAACAAAAAAAAAAAAAAAAAACCCGAACCCCCCCAAAAACTAAAAAAAAAACCCCAAAAAACCAAAAAAATTAAAAAAAAAAAAACAACAAAAGCCCGAACCCCCCCAAAAACTAAAAAAAAAAAACCAAAAAAATAATAAAAAAATAATAAAAAAAAAACCAACAAAAAAAAACCCAACTCCCCCCGAACCCCCCCAAAAACTAAAAAAAAAAACCCAAAAACCGAAAAAAAAAAACAAACCCAAAAAAACCCCCCCCCAAACTCCCCCCCCGAACCCCCCCAAAAACTAAAAAAAAAAAAAACAACCAAAAAACCAAAAAAAAAAAAAAAAAAAAAACCAACCCCGCCCCCGAACCCCCCCAAAAACTAAAAAAAAACCCAACCCCAAAAACACACAAAAAAAAAAAACAAAACAAAAAAAAACCCCCCAAACTCCCCCCCCGAACCCCCCCCAAAACTAAAAAAAACCCCACAAAAGCCAAAAAACTTAAAAAAAAACAAAAAAAAACCCCCAAACTCCCCCCCCGAACCCCCCCAAAAACTAAAAAAAAACCCCAAAAAACCAAAAAAATTTTAAAAAAACAAAAAAAAAACCCCCAAACTCCCCCCCCCGAACCCCCCCAAAAACTAAAAAAAAAAAAAAACCCAAAACTCCAAAAAAATTTAAAAAAACCAAAACAAAAAAAAAACCCAAAACCCAAACCCCCCCAAAACCAACAACAACAACAAAAAACCCCACAAAAAATACCAAAAAACCAAAAAAATCCCCCAAAAAACCCCAAAATGCAAAAAATCCCCCAAAACAAACAAACAAACAAAACCCCAAATAAAAACAAAAAAAAACCCCCAAACCCACAAAAAACACAAAAAAAACCCCAAAACCCCCAATAACCCCAAACTCCCCCCAAACCCCAAAATATCCTGAAAAAAAAACCAAACCCCCCCCCCAAAAAAAAAACAAAAAAACCACCAAAACCCAAACCCCCCCAAAACCAACAACAACAACAACAAAAAACCCCACAAAAAATACCAAAAAACCAAAAAAATCCCCCAAAAAACCCCAAAATGCAAAAAATCCCCCAAAACAAACAAACAAACAAAACCCCAAATAAAAACAAAAAAAAACCCCAAACCCACAAAAAACACAAAAAAAACCCCAAAACCCCCAATAACCCCAAACTCCCCCCAAACCCCAAAATATCCTGAAAAAAAAACCAAAAAAAAAAAAACCCAAAAAACCCCAAAACCCCCCAAAAACCTCGGGAAAGAGCTCAGTACAAAGCTGGGAAATGCACAGAACCACGTGGAGCCAAACCCCAAAAAACCCAAAAAAGCCCACAAAAAACCCAGAAAAACCCCCAAAAAACCCTCAAAAACACCCCCCAAAAATCCCCAAAACCCCCCAAAAAAACCCCAAAACCCAAAAAATCCCAAAAAACTCCCATCTCACAGCCAAAAACTGCCCATCCCACAGCCCCTGCCTTTGTACGAGGAGCTGAAAGTCACAGAAGTTTGAATAATAATAAAATTATCACAGGGTGAAAATGGAGATTTTAGGATTTTTGGTCTGGAGGTTATGGGGACAAGATGGAGGAATTTGGGCGTGTCCTGTCCTTCTTCTCCTTCTTCTTGGCCTCCATTTTCTGCAGGGATTTTGGCACTTTTGGGTTGGTTTAGAGTAGAAACTCACTGTGTAACACGGGTGATAGGTGTTGGGAATTAAGTGTAAATATGTTACACGTAGCTTGTAGTATAAAAAGTGAAAATGGAGATTTTAGGATTTTTGGTGTTGGAGGTTTTGGGGACAAGATGGAGGAATGTGGGCATGTCCAGCATTTCTCCTCCTTCTTCTTGGCCTCCATTTTCTGCAGGGATTTTGGCACTTTTGGGTTGGTTTAGAGCAGAAGCTCACTGTCTAACACAGGTGATGAGTATTGGGAATTAAGTGTAAATATGTTACACGTAGCTTGTAGTATCAAAAGTGAAAATGGAGATTTTAGGATTTTTGGTCTGGAGGTTATGGGGACAAGATGGAGGAATGTGGGCATGTCCAGCCTTTCTCATTCTTCTTCTTGGCCTCCATTTTCTGCAGGGATTTTGGCACTTTTGGGTTGGTTTAGGGTAGAAGCTCACTGTCTGACACGGGTGATGAGTATTGGGAAGTAATTGTAAATGTGTTGTAAATGTGTTGTACGTAGTTTGCATGTTGAGGATTGCAATGCGAGATGTTTTCTATCACCATCTGTAGGGCAGATTATCTTTGTCAAGTTTGCCTTATTGCAGGTTATTTTTTGTGGGCAGTTTGCTTTATCTCTCTCTTTGAGTGCTCACAATCGCTCCTCCCTCTAGGGGGACATCTGCTGATAACAGCTATTGAATGTCACTGCATGGCTGATAAGAACTGCAGCATCCCATTGGGAGATGTGAGCCCGGGGGGAGGAGCCAGACATTCCTGCCTGGATACAATCTGAGATTCCAAACATTCCTACCTGGATACAATCTGAGATTCCAAACATTCCTACCTGGATACAATCTGAGATTCCAAACATTCCTGCCTGGATACAATCTGAGATTTCAAATATTCCTGCCTGGATACAATCTGAGATTTCAAACATTCCTGCCTGGATACAATCTGAGATTTCAAATATTCCTGCCTGGATACAATCTGGGATTTCAAATATTCCTACCCGGATATATTCTGAGATTTCAAACATTCCTACCTGGATACAATTGAGATTTCAAATATTCCTACCCAGGCACAATCTGAGATTTCAAACATTCCTGCCTGGGTACAATCTGAGACTTCAAACATTCCTACCTGGATAGAATCTGAGATTCCAAACATTCCTGCCTGGATAGAATCAGAGATTTCAAACATTCCTGCCTGGATACAATCTGAGATTCCAAACATTCCTGCCTGGGTACAATCTGAGGTTTCAAACATTCCTACCTGGGTACAATCTGAGGTTTCAAACATTCCTACCTGGATATAATCTGGGATTTCAAACATTCCTGCCTGGATATATCAGTATTGTTTTAGTGTACTTGCATTGTTTATTTTATCCTTTTATTTTCTTCCCTATTAAAGAACTGTTATTTCCTGCTCTCATATTTTTTGCCTGAGAGGCCCTTAATTCAAAATTTATAGCAATAAATATATTTATTTAATATATAAATAAATATATTTATTTAATATATAAATAAATATACAAAAATAGATAAAAATAAACATCTAATTAAATATTTATATATTTAAATATTTATTTAATGTATACATAAATATTTAATATATAAATAAATTTATTTCTATTGCAGGGGTGGGGTCACATTCTCCATTTCAGGGGAGGCTCCTGCCTTCCTTAGCACACTCCTGTCTTTCCAAACCAAGACAAAACACCAAGCTGGGCAATGCCCACCCCACACCTGCCTGGATCGGGGTCCCACCACGCCCCCAAAGCCCCCAGGGGCTGCAGCGGGGTCATGGCAGAGAGGGGACATCGCCCACCCACCCAAATGCCCGTGGGCAGCACTTACCCGGCTCTTGGGTTTGCCACCTGCAGCAGGTGAGGCCGGCGGCTCTGGCACCTCCTTCTCCGTCATGCTGCCAGAGGAAGAGCAGGGATGGCGCTGGATGGGGCAGTGCCACCCTGCTGGGTGGGCAGTGCCAGCCCTTCCCCTGGGACAGACAGCGTCCGTGTGTCCTGCAGCCCCGGACAGGGCTGGTTCTGACAGGGGGAACCCCACAATCACTGAAGGACAGACAGCGTCCGTGTGTCCTGCAGCCCAGACAGGGCTGGTTCTGACAGGGGGAACCCTGGGTTCACTGAAGGACAGACAGCGTCCGTGTGTCCTGCAGCCCCGGACAGGGGGAACCCTGGGTTCACTGAAGGACAGACAGCGTCCGTGTGTCCCGCAGCCCCGGACAGGGCTGGTTCTGCCTGGGCTCATTCCCACTGCCCATCCCACAGCCTCTGCCCTGGCCAGGGCTGGTTCTGCCAGGGGGAACCTTGAGCTCATTGCAGGACAGACAGTGTCCGTGTGTCCTGCAGCTCCTGTCCTGGGTAGGATGAACCCCAGGTTCACAGCAGGACAGACAGCCTCCATCTGTCCTGCAGCCCCTACCTGGCTGGTTCTGCCAGGGCAAACCTGGGTTCATTCCCACTGCCCATCCCACGGCCCCTGCCAGGGCTGGTTCTGCCAGGATGAACCCCGTGTTCACTGAAGGACAGACAGCCTCCGTCTGTCCTGCAGCCCCTCTCAGGCTGGTTCTGCATCCCTGAGCCCCAGGGCCGGGCTGGAGGAGGTCCCTGCCCACCCCGGTGCCCACCTTGGCCTGGGCATCTCCATCCCAAAGTGAAACCACGAACGGTGCTGCCCTCGGCCCCTCAGTGAGCACAGGGGGCACTGAGGGCATCACCTGGCTGGCACCAGGGCAGGAGCTGCTCCAGCATCCCCCAAATCATCCTGGTGCCACCTGGGACAGCCTTGCCCGCAGCGCTGCCACCCAGAGCTCCATGGTTTGGGTGATACCAACCCCAGGCAGGAAAACCACCAGGAAAACCAGCCTGGAAAACCATCAGGAAAAACCAAACTGGAAAACCATCAGAAAAACGAGTTGGGAAATCCAGCTGGGAAAACCAGTCAGGAAATCATCAGGAAAACCAGCTGGGAAAACCAGATGGGAAAACCTTCTGGAACACAGGTCAGGAAAACCAGTCTGGAAACCAGTCTGGAAACCAGTGGGGAAAACCAGGTGAGAAAACCAGTCAAGAAAACAGCCAGGAAAACCAGTAAGGAAAAGCAGCTGGGAAAGCAACAGGAAAAACAGTGAGGAAAAAAAAACAGTCAGAACAACCATCCAGGAAAACCAAAAACCAGCCAGGAAAACCAGCTGGAAAACCATCAGGAAAAGCAGTCGGGAAAACCAGTCAGGAAACCCAGCCGGGAAAACCAAAAACCTGTCAGGAAAATCAGTGAGGAAAACCAGTCGGGAAAAGCAGTCAGGAAAACCATCAGGAAAAACCAAACAGGAAAACCATCAGGAAAACCTGTCAGGAAATCCGTGCAGAAAAACCAGTCAGGAAAACTAGCTGGGAAAGCCATAAGGAAAAAATAAACAGGAAATCCAGTCAGGAAAACCAACTGGGAAAACCATCAGGAAAACCAGGTGGGAAAGTCATCAGGAAAAGCCAAACAGGAAAACCAGGGAGGAAAACCAACTGGGAAAACCACCAGGACAACCAGGCAGGAAAACCGTCAAGAAACCAGCCAGGAAAACCAGCTGGGAAAACCAGACAGAAAAACTAAACAGAAAAACCATCGGGAAAACCAGGTGGGAAAACCAAGAGGACAACCAGGCAGGAAAACCAAAAACCAGCCAGGAAAACTAGTCAGGAAAACCATCAGGAAAAACTAAACAGGAAAACCAGTCAGGAAAACCAGTCAGGAAAACCATCAGGAAACCAGTCAGGAAAAGCAGCTGGGAAAACCAACAGGAAAAACTAAACAGGAAAACCATCAGGAGAACCACCCAGGAAAACCAGCCCGGAAAACCATCGGGAAGCAGCAACGGGAACGGCGCTCGGGGCACAGCGGGATTGGGGCACCCCGAGACCCCACAGCTCCAGCGGGTGGGCACGGGCGCACACAGGGGGCACAGAGGGGCACACAGGGGGCACAAGGGGGGCACTCACCCTGCGCTGAAGGAGCCCCAGGAGCCGGGGCCGGAGCCGGGGCCGCAGAGCGCTCGGGGCCGGGGCCGGAGGAGTGACAGGGCACAGGGGGACGACAGCTGAGCCGGGCCGGGGCTGACGCCGGGAAATTGGAACCCGGGCGGCAGCGGGCGGAGGAGGCTCCGGCTATTTGCGTTGGTGGTTGCTGGGCGTGCCAGGGGCCCCCCCAGGCCGGGAACCGGGCACGGACAGGGCTCAGGGATTTGGGCACACGAGCTGGGCACAGAGAGGATCCAGGCTCAGGGATTTGGGCACACCGAGGGTTCCAGAGCTGGGCACAGAGAGGGCTCAGGGATTTGGGTACACGGAGGGTTCCAGGCTCAGGGATTTGGGCACACGGAGGGTTCCAGAGCTGGGTACAGAGAGGGCTCAGCGATTTGGGCACATGAAGGGTTCCAGGCTCAGGGATTTGGGCACACGGAGGGTTCCAGAGCTGGGCACAGAGAGGGCTCAGGGATTTGGGCACATGAAGGGTTCCAGGCTCAGGGATTTGGGCACATGAAGGGTTCCAGGCTCAGGGATTTGGGCACACGGAGGGTTCCAGGAGCTGGGCACAGAGAGGGCTCAGGGATTTGGGCACACGAGCTGGGCGCAGAGAGGATCCAGGCTCAGGGATTTGGGCATTGGAGGTTTGCTGGGCAGAGGGGCAGCAGTGGGGTCTGGCATGGATGCCTGGCACCCCCTGGTACCAAACCCTGCTGGCATGGCAGGAGCTGGGATCCTGTAGCTCTGATATTTTCTGAAAAATTTTCTGAAAAATTCATTTCCTTGGGATTTTTTCTCCTGAGAATCTGGAGGCCTCAGGAACAAAATGTAAACAATGATTACCTGCTGCTGTGGAATGCGACAGGCGCATCTGTGATTGGTCTTGTGTTGATTGCTTTTAATTAATGGCCAATCACAGCCAGCTGTGTCAGACTCTGTCTGAGCCACAAACCTTTGTTATCATTCTTCCTTTTTGATTTTTAGCCAGCTTTCTAATGAAATTTTTTTCTATTATTTTAGTATAGTTTTAATGTAATATATATGTATTATTATATACATATATATTACATAATATATGTACATTATATAATATATGTATTATATGTACATATATGTACACACATACATATATGTTATATACACATATATAATATATATGTGTATACATATTATATATTATATAATGTATATATGGTATATAGTATATAGTGTATATATACATGTATATATGTTATATACCATATATAAAATATATATAGTATATAATGTGTATATAGTATATAAGTATATATATAGTATATATTGTTCAAATATATATGTATATATATGTACACAAATATATATGTTATATACATATATGTTATATACATATAATATATAATACACACACATATATATATATAGTATTACTATATGTTATATACAGTATATATTATAGTATAGTATATATTATAGCATATATTATAATATAGTATTTAATACTATATATATAATATCTAGTATAATACTATATATAAAATCTCTAGTATTATTATATGTAGTAATAAATCAAGCCTTCTGAAACACGGAGTCAGATCCTCATCTCTTCCCACTGGTGCCAGGCTGCCCTTGGCTCCCTGCATGGCCTGGGGTGGCACCAGGGTGGGAGCTGGAGCCATCCTGGGGTTGGAGCCTCCCCTTTCCTGGCAGCTCTTACCTGTGCTCAGCAATT
The DNA here is from genome assembly GCF_027887145.1 of Ammospiza caudacuta. Lineage (NCBI taxonomy): Eukaryota > Metazoa > Chordata > Aves > Passeriformes > Passerellidae > Ammospiza > Ammospiza caudacuta. Next base: position 2,560,831 of record NC_080623.1, read on the forward strand.
TTGGGGGCATCCTGCTGCTGCCAGGGGCTCTGGCTGTGCCACCCCAAAATCCTGTCCCTGCCCCTGCCAGGTCCAGCAGGAATGTGAGGATCACTGACAGGGCACTCCATGCCCTCATTCCTGCCCTGGAATTCCACATCTGGATGGGGCTGGCAGCTGGAGGAGAAGCCATGAACATCTGTGAGGGAAATCCAGCCCCAATCCAAATGTTCTGATCCCCATTTTGGAATCATCCCCCTGTCCCCTCACCCCACTGAAGCAGCACAGAGCCCCCCCAACCCTGACACAGAACAGGAATTTACATTCAAATGATGGACAATTTTCCTTTTTCTTTTTTTTTTTTATTTAAAAACAACCCCCCCGAAATAAAATAAGACCAAAAAAAAAAAAAAAAAAATTCACCCCTCCCTCCCCCCCAGCAAAATAATAATTTGATTAAATAAAATGTGCAGTGAACATACCAATCAACACCTGTATGTGAGGTCCAACACAGTGCTTAAACAAAAAACCATAGACACAGGGAGAAGGGGGGCGGGCATGGGCGTCACTCCAAAAAAAAAAAAAAAAAAAATTAAAAAAAAAATCAACTTCTCGTCTCTTAATTATGTTCATATAAATATATCAAGGAAGGAGGGCGAGAGGAAGGGAGGGCGGGAGCAGAGGATGCCCAGGGCAGCGCCCGCGGCGGGGCTCTACTGGGAGCTCGCCCTCTCCAGCACCCGCAGGTCGTAGTTCTTTTTGGCCACGCGCAGTTTGAAGCGGCTCAGGGAGTTGTTGAGGCGCAGGGAGGCGTTCTGGGCAGCCAGGGGGCTGGGGAACACGGCCACGATGGTGTATAAGGCAGCGAGGTCACCGTGCCTGCCGTTCTCCGCAGTCCCGCCGCCGCCGCCGCCGCTGCTGGTGCTGTTGTTGTCCCCGCCGCCTCCTCCGTCCCCGCGGCGCCCCTGAGTCTCTTTGAGCCACTGGATTTTGGCACCGGCCATGGCGAGCTGCGTGAAGAGCTTGTCGGCCTCTGTCCGTGTGATGCCCTCGGGCAGGTCGGTCACCTCCAGCACGCGGCCCAGCACTGCAGGGGACGAGCAGAGCGTCAAATCTGTTCTTTTAAAACACCTAATCCATTATCTAAAGCCAGAGAATCGATTCTTTTAATCCAGTTACTCCTTTAAGCTCTCCAAATTACCCTTACCTGCTCCCTGGAATGCCCCATCCCAATCCCCTCCTGTGCCCACAATTTTGGTTTTCCTTCAGGAGATGTAGGCACAGGAACACTGCCAAGCTGCCCCCAGCAGGAATTTATTATTTTAAACCAGCCAATCTATTCTTTTAAGCCAGAAGCTTCCTGTCCAAAGCACACTGGAATGCCCCATCCCAATCCCTTTCTGTGCCCACAATGCTGACTTTGCTTCAGGAGATGTGGGCACAGGAACACTGCCAAGCTGCCCCCAGCAGGAATTTATTATTTTAAGCCACCCAATCGATTCTTTTAATCCAGTTACTCTTTTAAGACCTCCAAATTACCCTTACCTGCTCCCTGGAATGCCCCATCCCAATCCCCTCCTGTGCCCACAATTTTGGTTTTCCTTCAGGAGATGTGGGTACTCCCACAGCCACCTCTCCTGGGCACAGGAACACTGCCAAGCTGCCCCCAACTGGAATTTATTCTTTTAAAACACCCAATCTACTCTTTTAAGCCACCCAATGTATTCTTTTAAACCACCCAATTGATTATGTTAATCCAGTTATTCTTTTAGGCCCTCCAAATTACCCCTCCCTGCTCCCTGGAACGCCCCATCCCAATCCCCTCCTGTGCCCACAATTCTGGTTTTGCTTCAGGAGATGTGGGTACTCCCACAGCCACCTGGGCACAGGAACCCTGCCAAGCTACCCCCAGCAGGAATTTATTATTTTAAACCACCCAATCTATTCTTTTAAGCCAGAAGCTTCCTGTCCAAAGCACACTGGAATGCCCCATCCCAATCCCTTTCTGTGCCCACAATTCTGGCTTTCCTTCAGGAGATGTGGGCACAGGAGCAGTGCCAAGCTGCCCCCAGCTGGAATTTATTCTTTTAAGCCACCCAATCTATTATTTTAAGCCAGACAATCTATTATTTTAATCCAGTTATTCTTTTAAGCCCTCCAAATTACCCCTACCTGCTCCCTGGAATGCCCCAATCCACTTCATTGTGGGTGCCCACAATTCTGGTTTTGCTTCAGGAGGAGATGTGGGTACTCCCACAGCCACCTCTCCTGGGCACAGGATCACTGCCAAGCTGCCCCCAGCAGGAATTTATTCTTTTAAACCAGCCAATCTATTATTTTAAGGCAGAAATTTCCCCTCCAAAGCACCCTTACCTGCTCCCTGGAATGCCCCATCCCAATCCCCTCCTGTGCCCACAACGCTGATTTTGCTTCAGGAGGAGATGTGGGTGTTCCCACAGCCACCTGGGCACAGGAGCAGTGCCAAGCTGCCCCCAACTGGATTTTATTCTTTTAAGCCACCCAATCTACTCTTTTAAACCACCCAGTCTATTCTTTTAAGCCACCTAATCGATTATTTTAATCCAGTTATTCTTTTAAGCCCTCCAAAACACCCTTACCTGCTCCCTGGAATGCCCCATCCCAATCCCTCCCTGTGCCCACATTTCTGGTTTTCCTTCAGGAGGGGATGTGGTTCCCAAAGCCCTCTGCAGCTCCAGTCCCTGCCCTGTGGTAAACCAAATCTCTCTGCAGTTCCCAGCCCCTCTGGTTCCCAAATCCTCCTGAGGCTCCAGCCCCTGCCCTGTGGTACCCAAATCCCTCTGCAGTTTCCAGCTCCTGCCCTGTGATTCCCAAATCTCTCTGCCATCTCCTGGTTTTGACCTCTGCCCTGTGGTACCCAAATCCCCCTGCAGCTCAGCCCCTTTCCTCTGGTTCCCAAATCCCCCTGCAGCTCCAGCCCCTGTGGTTCCCAGATCTCTCTGCAGCTCAGAGAGATCAACCCTTTTCGTCTGGTTCCCAAATCCCTGTGCAGCTCCAGCCCCTGTGGTTCCCAAATCCCTGTGCAGCTCCTGGCTGCAGCCCTGGGCTCAGTTGAGGATTCTTTGCTAATATTAACGTGGCACGTGGGGACCCTGCCAGGCCTGGGCGGGAGGCAGCGCTTAAAGGGCCCCTGTGAGCAGCAGCTGCTGCTGGGGACACTGAGGGGACACCGGGGACAGGCCTGGGGACACTGAGGGGACACCAGGGACACTGAGGGGACACTGGGGACAGGCCTGTGACACTGAGGGGACACCAGGGACACTGAGGGGACACTGGGGACAGGCCTGGGGACACTGGGGACAGGCCTGTGACACTGAGGGGACACCGGGGACACTGAGGGGACACTGGGGACAGGCCTGAGGGTACTGAGGGGACACCAGGGACAGGTCTGTGACGCTGAGGGGACACTGGGGACAGCCCTGGGGACACTGAGGTGACACCAGGGACAGGCCTGGGGACACTTAGGTGACACTGGGGACAGGCCTGGGGACACTGAGGGGACACCAGGAACAGGCCTGAGGGTTCCAGAGGCTCCTGGCTCCAGGCCCTGTGGTTCCCAAATCCCTCTGCAGCTCCAGGCTCCAGCCCCTGCTCTGTGGTACTCAAATCTCTGCAGCTCCAGGCCCTGTGGCACCCAAATCCCTCTGCAGTTCCAGTTGCCGCCCCGTGCCCCCCAAATCCCTCTGCAGCTCCTGGCTCTCCTCTATTCCTGCCCCGTGCCCCCCAAATCCCTCTGCAGCTCCTGGCTCTCCTCTATTCCTGCCCCGTGCCCCCCAAATCCCTCTGCAGCTCCTGGCTCTCCTCTATTCCTGCCCCGTGCCCCCCAAATCCCTCTGCAGCTCCAGCCCGTGGTACCCAAATCTCTGCAGCTCCAGCCCCTGCTCTGTGGTACCCAAATCTCTTCGCAGTTCCCAGCTCCAGCCCCTTGGCCCCCAAATCCCTGTGCAGCTCAGCCCCTTTCCTCTGGTTCCCAAATCCCTGTGCAGCTCCTGGCTCTGACCTCTGCCCTGTGGTCCCCAAATCTCTTTGCAGTTCCCAGCTTCAGCCCCTGTGGTCCCCAAATCTCTTTGCAGCTCCAGCTCCTGTGGTTCCTAAATCCCTCTGTGGCTCCTGGATCTGACCTCTGCCCCTGCCCTGTGGTTCCCAAATCCCTCTGAGGCTCCAGTTCCTGCTCTGTGGCACCCAAATCTCTTTGAAGCTCCCAGCTCCAACCCTGCCTGGTAGTACCCAAATCCCTCTGCAGCTCCTGGCTCTGCCTCATGGTACCCAAATCCCTCTGCAGCCCCAGCCCCTGCCCTGTGGTTCCCAAATCTCTTCAGCTCAGCCCCTTCCCTGTGGTTCCCAAATGCCTCTGCAGCTCCAGCCCCTTTCCTTTGGTCCCTCCCTTCCCCAGGATCAGTGGAGACACCCTGGGCACGGACAGAAACATCACTGGAACCTTCAGCCCTCAGAGCCACCCTGGGGGATCCCAAATCTCCAAAAATTTGGGATTTGAAGGTGCAGGACCCACACAGTCACCTCTCCCACCCATGGAACCTTCAGCCTTCACTGGAACCTTCAGCCCTCAGAGACTCCCTGGGGGATCCCAAATCTCAAAAAAATTTGGGATTTGAAGCTGCAGGACCCACACAGTCACCTCTCCCACCCATGGAACCTTCAGCCTTCACTGGAACCTTCAGCCCTCAGAGACACCCTGGGGGATCCCAAATCTCCAAAAATTTGGGATTTGATGCTGCAGGACCCACGGGAAAGGGAAGCAGGGGTGGGAAGAGAGACTGGGGAATGAGATCTCAGAGTGTGACACTCACTTTGTGCTGAGAAAGAGGAAGAAAATTCCAGCTCTGCCAGTTCCACCTGCTCCATCTTTCCCACCCTCCAAAACCAGCACAAGGACTGGCAGGAACCCTCCAAAATCAGCACAGGTTCTGGCAGAACACCCTCCAAATCCCCAAAACCAGCTCAGGGACTGGCAGGGACTGGCAGAAACCCTCCAAAACCAGCACAGGGCTCTGTGGCATGCTGGCACCTGGATTCTGCAACACCCATTTTTATGGACATCAGAGGACAAACAGAGGCTGGAGGGGTCACTTGCAGCCTGGACCCAGCTGGGCAGGGGGTTGTTTGTGGGTGTGGGGTGAAGGAACTGGTAGGAACAGCCTCCAAAACCAACTCAGGGACTGGCAGGAACCCCAAAATCATCTCAGGGACCAGGAGGAACTCTTCAAAACCTCCAAAACCAGCAGCGGGACTGACAGGAACCCTCCAAAACCAGGACTGGAACTGGCAGGAACCCTCCAAAACCAGCAGAGGGACAGGCAGGAACCCTCCAAACCTTCAAAACCAGCTCAGGGACTGGCAGGGACTGGCAGGAACCCTCCAGAACCAGCTCAGGGCTCTGTGGGATGCTGGAAATGGCACCTGGAGTCTCCAACCCCCATTTTTGGGGACATCAGAGGACAAACAGAGGCTGGAAGGGGTCACCTGTCTATACCCTAAACCTGGACTCAGCTGGGCAGGGGGTTGTTTGTGGGTGTGGGGTGAAGGGACACACAGAAACCCCAAAACCTGCACGGGGACTGGAAGGAACCCTCCAAAACCAGGACTGGAACTGGCAGGAACTCTTCAAAACCTCCAAATCCAGCACAGGGACTGTCAGGAACCCTCCAAAACCAGCCCAGGGCTCTGTGGGATGCTGGAAATGGCACCTGGAGTCTCCCAGCCCCATTTCTGGGGACATCAGAGGACAAACAGAGGCTGGAGGTGTCACTTGCCTACGTCACTCGTGCCCAGGTCGGTGGACGCCGATTTCAGGGCCTGCCTCTTGCTCCTGTTGCCGTGCTTCATGCCAGCCTGGCCCTGCAAGGAGACAAATGTCCCCGTGTCACCTCGGGGGACACGGTGGCCTCAGAGAGGGGCAGGGCAGGGCACAGCTGGCCCGGCTGTACCTGGTGTCCTGTGTAGCTGGGCTGGTTGTGCAGCAGAGGAGGGGGACACAGCGACAGGTTGTACTGCAGAGGTTGGCCCAGCAGCGAGTACCTCCCGTCACCTGCACGAGGAGGAGTTTGTGTGGGGATCCCAGGGAATATCAGAGCATTCCTGACATTGTGATATTTCCCAGATCCCAGGGAATATCAGAGCATTCCTGTCACTGTGATATTTCCCAGATCCCAGGGAATATCACAGCATTCCTGATATTGTGATATCTCCCAGATCCCAGGGAATATCACAGCATTCCTGACATTGTGATATCTCCCAGATCCCAGGGAATATCACAGCATTCCTGACATTGTGATATCTCCTGGATCCCAGGGAATATCACAGCATTCCTGACATTGTGATATCTCCTGGATCCCAGGAATATCACAGCATTCCTGATATTGTGATATTTCCCAGATCCCAGGGAATATCACAGCATTCCTGACATTGTGATATCTCCTGGATCCCAGGGAATATCACAGCATTCCTGACATTGTGATATCTCCTGGATCCCAGGAATATCACAGCATTCCTGTCACTGTGATATTTCCCAGATCCCAGGGAATATCAGAGCATTCCTGACATTGTGATATCTCCTGGATCCCAGGGAATATCACAGCATTCCTGACATTGTGATATTTCCCGGATCCCAGGGAATATCACAGCATTCCTGACATTGTGATATTTCCCAGATCCCAGGGAATATCACAGCATTCCTGACATTGTGATATTTCCCAGATCCCAGGAATATCACAGCATTCCTGTCATTGTGATATCTCCTGGATCCCAGGGAATATCACAGCTTTCCTGTCACTGTGATATTTCCCAGATCCCAGGGAATATCAGAGCATTCCTGTCACTGTGATATTTCCCAGATCCCAGGGAATATCACAGCATTCCTGACATTGTGATATCTCCCAGATCCCAGGGAATATCACAGCATTCCTGACATTGTGATATTTCCCAGATCCCAGGGAATATCACAGCATTCCTGACATTGTGATATTTCCCAGATCCCAGGAATATCACAGCATTCCTGACATTGTGATATCTCCTGGATCCCAGGGAATATCAGAGCATTCCTGTCACTGTGATATTTCCCGGATCCCAGGGAATATCACAGCATTCCTGACATTGTGATATTTCCTGGAAAATCCTCTTTGCCCAGGATTGCTTCTCCTGAGAAGCCTCAGAGCAAAATGTGAATAATAATTATCTGATTTTTTTCTCCTGTGTTTTGCTGCTCTGGAATGTGTTTGGAGATTGGTTACCAATAGGTGAATGTTTGATTGGTTTCATTAGAATTGTTTTTAATTAATGGCCAATCACCATCATGGGGAGCCAGAGTTTGTGTGGGGATCCCAGGAAATATCACAGCATTCCTGACATTGTGATATTTCCCAGATCCCAGGGAATATCACAGCATTCCTGACATTGTGATATTTCCTGGAAAATCCTCTTTGCCCAGGATTGCTTCTCCTGAGAAGCCTCAGAGCAAAATGTGAATAATAATTATCTGATTTTTTTCTCCTGTGTTTTGCTGCTTTGGAATGGGTTCTGGAGATTCTTTACCAACGTGTTTGATTGGTTTCATTAGAATTGTTTTTAATTAATGGCCAATCACCATCATGAGGAGCCAGAGTTTGTGTGGGGATCCCAGGAATATCACAGCATTCCTGACATTGTGATATTTCCTGGAAAATCCTCTTTGTCCAGGATTGCTTCTCCTGGAAAGTTGAGAAGCATCACAGAAAAATGTAAAATTAAAAAAAAAAAAAAAAAGTTAAAAAACTATCTGATTTTTTTCTCCTGTTTTTTGCTGCTTTGGAGCGTGGTCTGGAGATTCTTTACCAACATGTTTGATTGGTTTCATGAGAATTGTTTTTAATTAATCACCAATCACCATCCAGCTGTGTCAGGACTCGGGAAGGAGTCACAGGTTTTTATTATCATTCTTTGTAACCTTCTGTCTGTATCCTGGCTCTATTCTTTGGTATAGTTTAGTATAGCATTCTATAATATAATTTAATGTAATGTGATATAATGTAATATCATATCATATTGTATCACATCATATAATATAATATCTCATATAATACACTCTGATGTACTATACTATCATATACTGTAAAATAATATACTTATACTATAATAACATAATATAACATAATATAACATAATAAAATACCATATAATAATAATATCATACGTTATATAAAATGTAATATACAATAATATAATATACTATAATATATTATACTATAATACACTATAACATAACATAATATAATATAACATAACATAATATCACATCATATGATATGATATTATGTGATATAATGTGGCATAATATAATGTAGTATAATATAATAATATGATCTGATATGATATATAACATATATGTCATATCATATCTCATATAAAATAACATAACATAATATAATGTGACATAATGTGATAAAATGTGATATATCACATAATATCATATAATATAATAATATAATATATGTAATTCATATAATATGTCATATCACATCATAATATATGTAATCATAAATATAATATAATATAATATAATATAATATAATATAATATAGTATTATATTATATTATATTATATTATATTATATTATATTATATTATATTATATTATATTATATTATATTATATTATATTATATTATATTATATTATATTATATGCCTTCTGAGTACATGGACTCACATTCACCTCTCCCCTCACACACCCTCACCCCAAGGCTGTCCCAGGATCTCTGTGCTGTTTCCCCACCCCAAACCCCCATTCAGCAGCACTGGGAGCCAAACCCCGCTGCCCCCTGCCCTGGCTGCTCCCTGGAGGAGGAAGAGGAGGAGGAGGAGGAAGAGGAGGAGGAGGGAGCCTCCCTTACTGACGCTGGCAAGGGTTTATTTACAAACTACCAACGAGATGGGGCTGCTGCTGAAAGCGCCTCGAGCTCTTTTATTCCCAGCATCACTCGCATTCCATGCTTATGACAATGGGAAGATGCCAGCAGCTCACATTCCAGGCAGCAGACAAAGAACTCAACGTTACAACTCGTTTTATAAGGTTTTTTGACCAATCACACACAGCAAAAAGCACATTGACAGTAGTTCTACCCAATCACCATGAGCAACGTGCCTTTGGTTAAAACAATGCTGCTTATTTCCAACACAATACCTGCTTGTGAGCCTTAAAACACAACGCACAGAGCTCCATTATTAAGCTTTAACTTTCCTAATATCTTGCTAGATAAACTTTCTGCAGCTTAGGGAGTTATTCTAGACAAGCATTAATACACAGACTATATATATATTATATATAACATATATATTATATACGTAATATATATTTTATAGCTATATAATATCTAGAATATCCGTATATAAATATATATAATTATATATTTATCTGTATATTATATATATGAAATATATATTCTATAATATATATTTATAATATATAGATATAAATAAATATATATATACTATATATAATGCTATATAGACAATATATATATAATATAAATGTAATATATATTATATCTATACATATAATATATATATATAGAATAATAGAGGATGCCTCCCCTATCATTCTATTTGCCTTTGCTTTCCTACAGTTTAAATACTTTTCCTGCTGACCAATCCCATGGCTGCTGCTTAGCTCTGCTCACAGTTCTGCTGTCTCTGCGTCCTGCCTTTTGCAGCTTTCCCCAAAACCTCTGAATCTGCAGATTCCCAGAGCTTACCTTGTGCAGGGCCCATGGGCCTGGGGGGGAACTGGGTGAGCACGGGCAGGGGGCTCAGCCCCGGGCACACGCTGCCCAGGTTGGTGATGGGCGACGGCGTCGGCGACTGCGTGGGGGACGTGATGGGGCTGCTCAGCTGGGTGCTGGCCTGGGATGGAGGGGACAGGGTCAGACAGCCCAGGGCTGGGGACAGCTCACACACCCACCCTGGGTCACAGCCGACACAAAAAACAACCTCCTTTCTCTCACAATATACCATCCAATCCAATCCAATCCAATCCAATCCAATCCAATCCAATCCAATTCAATCCAATCCAATTCAATCCAATCCAATTCAATTCAATCCAATCCAATTCAATCCAATCCAATTCAATCCAATTCAATCCAATCCAATTCAATCCAATCCAATTCAATTCAATCCAATTCAATTCATCCAATTCAATTCAATCCAATTCAATTCAATTCAATTCAATTCAATTCAATTCAATTCAATTCAATTCAATTCAATTCAATTCAATTCAATTCAATTCAATTCAATTCAATTCAATTCAATCAAATTCAATTCAATTCAATCCAATCCAATTCAATCCAATCCAATTCAATTCAATCCAATCCAATTCAATCCAATCCAATTCAATTCAATCCAATCCAATTCAATTCAATTCAATCCAATCCAATCCAATCCAATCCAATTCAATCCAATCCAATTCAATCCAATTCAATTCAATTCAATTCAATTCAATTCAATTCAATTCAATTCAATTCAATCCAATTCAATTCAATCCAATTCAATTCAATTCAATTCAATTCAATTCAATTCAATTCAATTCAATCCAATTCAATCCAATCCAATTCAATTCAATAATGTTCCAGATTGGCAAGGCAAGATGTGTTCTATTACCATTTTTGGTAATAGAATACCAAAATTGGGCAGTTTTGCAGCTTTCCTTATCTCTTCCACAATCACACCTCCCTCAGGAGGGGACATTTGCTGATAACAGCTACTGAATGTCACTGCATGGCTGATAAGAACTACAGCATCCCATTGGGAGATGTGAGCTCATGGGGAGGAGCCAAGCATTCCTACCTGGATACAATCTGAGATTTCAAACATTCCTACATGCCCACCCTGGGTCACAACTGACACAAAATAAAAGCTCCTTTCTCTCACAATACCATTCACTTCCCTCCAAGGAGATAAATTGAAGCTTATAATAAAAAATCTACATTTCATATACTTTCATTCATCTACATTCACTCACTTTTATTTCTCATTCCCTCTCACACACAAAAAGACAACAAGAAGGTACCTTTTACTTTAAAATCTCAGATGTTATTGGCCATTTCAAGGTGCTCTGGGATCCCACACTCCTGAGTCTCTTGAGTTTGAGTTTTCTACTCCCAGCCTAGCAGCTTCTAAGCCTAGGTGCTCTTGAGCTTGCTACTCTCAGCTCAGCAGGTTTAAGCCTGCGTGCTCTTGAGTTTGCTACTCGGCCTAGCAGCTTCTAAACCTCAGTGCTCTTGAGTTTGCTACTCTCAGCCTTGCATCCTTTAAGCCTGGCTGCTCTTGAGTTTGCTACTCTCAGCTTAGCAGCTCTTGAGTTTGCTACTCAGCCTAGCAGCTTCTAAGCCTGGCTGCTCTTGAGTTTGCTACTTGGCCCAGTGTTGAAGTGAAGGGAGAACGACCATCCTTTAATGCATCAAACTCCGATTTATTGATTGATCAGTCACTTTAAATAACAGTGTTAATTAACTTCATGCATATTCCAAAATCCAGGTTTACGATAGGCTAACAGAGAAAACTCTAACCACTCCTTTTGTTTTACAATACCGACAATTGTTTACACAAACTAAACCAGTGTTCCCACTGTGATATGAAAAGTTCCCAAAACTTCCACATCTGTTCCCAGGGTGCCATCTTTTCCCAGAGAAGGTGTTTTGCTTGTTATGGGAAGACTGTCTGAGAACCTTATTGTTTATAGTGATGCCTGAGAGAGTCTAATTGTTTATAGAAATCAAGCTGAGAACTGCTTTTAGAACTGCTTTGCAACTACCTGTTACTTTTCTCTCAACTGCATGGCTTCATGGCCTTTTTCTTTAAGCCATGCTTGAACTAAACTCCCGACAGCCCAGCAGCTTTTAAGCCTCTGTGTTCTTGAGTTTGCTACTCTCAGCCTAGAACCTTTAAACCTAGGTGCTCTTGAATTTCCTACTCCCAGCCTAGCAGCTTCTAAGCCTAGGTGCCCTTGAGCTTGCTACTCTCAGCTCAGCAGGTTTAAGCCTGCGTGCTCTTGAGTTTGCTACTCGGCCTAGCAGCTTCTAAACCTCAGTGCTCTTCAGTTTGCTACTCTCAGCCTTGCATCCTTTAAGCCTGGCTGCTCTTGAGTTTGCTACTTGGCCCAGCAGCTTTTAACCCTCTGTGTTCTTGAGTTTGCTACTCTCAGCCTAGAACCTTTAAACCTAGGTGCTCTTGAATTTCCTACTCTCAGGCTAGCACCTTCTAAGCCTAGGTGCCCTTGAGCTTGCTACTCTCAGCCTAGGTGCCCTTGAGCTTGCTACTCTCAGCCTAGCAGGTTTAAGCCTGGCTGCTCTTGAGATTGCTAATCTCAGCCTGGCAGCTTCTAAGCTCTTGAGCTTGCTACTCTCAGCCTAGAACCTTTAAGCCTAGGTGCTCTTGAGTTTGCTGCTCTCAGCCTAGAACCTTTAAGCCTAGGTGCTCTTGAGTTTGCTGCTCTCAGCCTAGAACCTTTAAGCCTAGGTGCTCTTGAGTTTGCTACTCTCAGCCTAGCAGCTTTTAAGCCTAGCCTCACCCAGCCCTGCCCCAAAGGCTGCCTCCTCCCAGTCCCTCCCAGTCCCTCCCAGTCCCTCCCAGTGCCCCCAGTACCTGAGCAGTGCTCTCGGGGTTGTAGAGGTCTCCAGGCTTCTGCCCCCTCTGTTCCAGGCTGTAGTACTTACAGTGGCTCCACTGCACCACGGGCGGGTTCTGGGGGGCCTGGGGGCCGTTGGGGACATTCAGCTGCATCACCACCACGCCAGGGCCTGATGGGGACACCCCTGGGGACACACACATGGCTGTGTGGCCCCAGTTCTGCTGCTGTGGGACACAGAGCGCCTCCCTGTCCCTGTCCCTTGTCCCTGTCCCTGCTACTCTCACCCTTCCTTCCCCACAGTCCCACTCTGGGCTCTCTCTCCTCTGCCACTCGTGATTTTTCCAGGTTGGAAAAGCCCCACCAGGACCCTCTGGGGATCCCTCTCCGATAGCAAAGGTTACACCTGGGAGTGATGGTGTTTAATGCAGGAGAAACGGGAGCCAAGCTGAGGGATGGCAGCTCAGCGAGAGCTCTGAGCATCTCCACAAAACTCCAGGCACAGATCCAGGTCCAGATCTAGGTCCAGATCCATCATCCCAGCTCAGATTCTGCACAGAGCTCCATCATCCCAGCTCAGATCCAGGTCCAGATCCATCATCCCAGCTCAGATCCTGCACTAGACTCAGATCTCCATCATCCCAGCTCAGATCCAGGTCCAGATCCATCATCCCAGCTCAGATCCTGCACTAGACTCAGATCTCCATCATCCCAGCTCAGATCCAGGTCCAGATCCATCATCCCAGCTCAGATCCTGCACTAGGCCCAGAGCTCCATCATCCCAGCTCAGATCCTGCAGCTCACCAAGCCCAAATCTCCACCATCCCAGTTTAGATCCAGGCCCAAATTTCCATCATCCCACTTCAGATCCAGGTCCAGATCCATCATCCCAGCTCAGATTCTGCACCAGACCCAGACCTCCATCATCCCAGCTCAGATCCTGCTCCAGTCCACCAGGCCCAGAGCTCCATCATCCCAGCTCAGATCCTGCAGCTCCCCATGCCCAGACCTCCATCATCTCAGCTCAGATCCAGGCCCAGATCCATCATCCCAGCTCAAATCCTGCACCAAACCCAAATTTCCATTATCCCAGCCCAGATCCTGCACCAGGCCCAGATCTCCATCATCCCAGCTCAGATCCAGGCCCAGATCCATCAGCCCAGCTCAGATCCTGCTCCAGGCCCAGATCTCCATCATCCCAGCTCGGCTCCTGTCGCTCACCAAGCCCAAACCTGCATCAGCCCAGCTCAGCACCTGCCCCAGCTCACTCCCAGCAGCTGTGACAGGGAGCAGGACCCCCCCAACCTCCCCATCTGCAGTTTTTCCCCTCTCTCACCACCCCACAGCCCCCCCAGCTCCCTCCACCCTGTGCCCACCCTGGCAGGGAGATGCCAGCACCCCACCCTGACCATTGCCCTGAGCACAGCAGCTTGGCTGTGAAGTGGCACCTCCAGAGCCCAAAGGCTGGTGCCACCTCCGGAGGGGTGCCAGCCTTGCCCAGTGCCCCCCTGGTACCTGAATACTGCTGCTGCATCTGGGGAGGGCTGCAGGGCGCCGGCGACTGCGGCATCTGGTACTGCTCGGAGCCAGGGGGCTGCAGGAACCCCACGGACGGGCTGGGGGGCACAGAGGGGAGGTCAGCACTCAGGAGGGGCTTGGGAACCCTGGAAATCCCTCTGGATACCCTGGAGACCCTGCCCAGGGGGCTCAGAGACCTTGGCACAGAGCACAAGACACCTGGGACTGTGATTTAGCCCTTGGAAAAAATAATTACCAACTTTTAGATGAAGGATTACAAGTCAAGAAAGTTTGAGTAGAATGATAGGGAATTTATCACGGGGTGAAAAATGGATTTTTTGGGGTTTTTAGAATGGGGATTCAAGAGGCAAGATGGAGGAATGTGGGCTTGTCCTGCCTTTCTCCTTCTTCTTGGCCTCCATCTTCTGCTGTGATGGTGACACTTTGGGATTGGTTTAGAATAGAGATAGAGTGTCTAACATAGGTGATAGGTATTGGGAAGTTATTGTAAATATGTTATATTTAGAATAGAAGCTCACTGTCTAACATAGGTGATGGGTATTGGAAAATTATTGTAAATAAAGTACAGGTAGTTTGTAGTATAAAAAACTAACAGCACCCCAAGGGCTGGAAACAATCACCAGCTTTGTGTGAGGAGTTACAGGCCACAAGAGTTTGAGTAAAATAATAGTGAATTAATCACTGGGTGAAAATGTAGAATTTTGGGGGTTTAGAATGGGGGTTCAGGAGGCAAAATGGAGGAATGTGGGCATGTCCAGCCTTTCTTCTTCTTCTTGGCCTCCATCTTCTGCTGTGATGGTGGCATTTTGGGAGTGGTTTAGAGTAGAAGCTCACTGTCTAATATAGGTGATAGGTGTTGGAAAGTAATTGTAAATATGTTATATTTAGAATAGAAGCTCACTGTCTAACACAGGTGATAGGGTTTGGGAAATTTTTGTAAATAAAGTACAGGTAGTTTGTAGTATAAAAAACTAACAGCACCCCAAGGGCTGGAAACAATCACCAGTTTAGTGTGAGGAGTTACAGGCCACAAGAGTTTGAGTAAAATAATAGTGAATTAATCACTGGGTGAAAAATGGATTTTTTAGGGTTTTTAGAATGGGGGTTCAGGGGGCAAAATGGAGGAATGTGGGCATGTCCTGTCCTTCTTCTCCTTCTTCTTCTTGGCCTCCATCTTCTGCTGTGATGGTGGCACTTTTGGGATTGGTTTAGAGTAGAAACTCACTGTCTGACATAGGTGATAGGTATTGGGAAGTAACTGTAAATATTGTACACATAGTTTTTAGTATAAAAAATTAACACCACCCCAAGGGCTGGAAACAATCTCCAGCTGTTTGTGTGTTGTATTTTTACACCAATCCCAGCTTCTCCCAAGGCTGCAGAGCTCAAACCCTGCTGTGCCTGTGGAAGTTTCTCTTTTTCTCATTCCCACACCCAGCTCCCTCTTCTCTGGGATGGGTGGGCACACAGCAGCTTCACCCCCTGGTGCTCAGGAAGGGATCCAGGATGGACAAGCTCAGAGAGGAGCAGAACTTGTGGCACCCACTCACCTCCAGCCACAGGAGAAAACAGAACCACAGAAATCCCAAGATGAAAGAGACCCACAAGGATCCCTGACTCCTGCCCTTGACAGAACACCCCAAACCCCCCAAAACTGTGGGCACAGCTCCCTTTTCACCCCCTGGCAGCTGCCAGAGCTTTACCTGGTGCCACTCTGCTGAGTTGTTTCCTGTGTTATAAACCCCTCACCACCTTATCAATGCAGTTTCCTACATTATAAACCCCTCACCATCTTATCAATGCAGTTTCCTACATTATAAACCCCTCACCATCTTATCAATGAAGTTTCCTACATTTTAAACCCCTCACCACCTTATCAATGCATTTTCCTACATTATAAACCCCTGACCATTTTATCAATACAGTTTCCTACATTTTAAACCCCTCAAAATCTTATCAATGCAGTTTCCTGCATTATAAACCCCTCACCATTTTATCAATACAGTTTCCTACATTATAAACCCTTCACCACCTTATCAAGGCAGTTTCTCACTTACAACTCACTTACAACTCTTACTTACAACTATAGAAACCTAAATTTATGGTTTTTCTCCTCAATCTCTGCGTATTGTATTTTTACATCAATCCCAGCTTTTCCCAAGGCTCCTGCCCTTGACAGAACACCCCAAACCCCCCAAAACTGTGGGCACAGCTCCCTTTTCATCCCCTGGCAGCTGCCAGAGCTTTACCTGGTGCCACTCTGCTGAGTTGTTTCCTGTGTTATAAACCCCTCACCACCTTATCAATGCAGTTTCCTACATTATAAACCCCTCACCATCTTATCAATGAAGTTTCCTACATTTTAAACCCCTCACCACCTTATCAATGCATTTTTCTACATTATAAACCCCTCACCATCTTATCAATGCAGTTTCCTACATTATAAACCCCTGACCATTTTATCAATACAGTTTCCTACATTATAAACCCCTCATCATCTTATCAATGCATTTTTTTACATTATAACCCCCCGACCATTTTATCAATACAGTTTCCTACATTATAAACCCCTCACCACCTTATCAATGAAGTTTCCTACATTTTAAACCCCTCACCACCTTATCAATGCATTTTTCTACATTATAAACCCCTGACCATTTTATCAATGCAGTTTCCTACATTATAAACCCTTCACCACCTTATCAAGGCAGTTTCTCACTTATAACACAACTCTTACTTACAACTATAGAAACCTAAATTTATGGTTTTTCTCCTCAATCTCTGCATATTGTATTTTTACATCAATCCCAGCTTTTCCCAAGGCTCCTGCCCTTGACAGAACACCCCAAACCCCCCAAAACTGTGGGCACAGCTCCCTTTTCACCCCCTGGCAGCTGCCAGAGCTTTACCTGGTGCCACTCTGCTGAGTTGTTTCCTGTGTTATAAACCCCTCACCACCTTATCAATGAAGTTTCCTACATTTTAAACCCCTCACCACCTTATCAATGCATTTTTCTACATTATAAACCCCTCACCATCTTATCAATGCAGTTTCCTACATTATAAACCCCTCATCATCTTATCAATGCATTTTTTTACATTATAACCCCCCGACCATTTTATCAATACAGTTTCCTACATTATAAACCCCTCACCACCTTATCAATGAAGTTTCCTACATTTTAAACCCCTCACCACCTTATCAATGCATTTTTCTACATTATAAACCCCTGACCATTTTATCAATGCAGTTTCCTACATTATAAACCCTTCACCACCTTATCAAGGCAGTTTCTCACTTATAACACAACTCTTACTTACAACTATAGAAACCTAAATTTATGGTTTTTCTCCTCAATCTCTGCGTATTGTATTTTTACATCAATCCCAGCTTTTCCCAAGGCTCCTGCCCTTGACAGAACACCCCAAACCCCCCAAAACTGTGGGCACAGCTCCCTTTTCACCCCCTGGCAGCTGCCAGGGCTTTACCTGGTGCCATTCTGCTGGGCACTGGGGATGACGCTGTAGTAGATGGGCACCCCTCCAGCCTGGAGCCCGCCCTGCACAGACTGGCTGGCTGGCACCAGCACGGGCTGCTGGAAGGGCTGCTGGACCACGTTCTGGGACTCACTGGCCATGGGCACCTGGGCAGGGAGGAGAGCAGCAGGTAAGAGAAACAGAGCAGGGGAAACGGCCCAAAGACACCCAGCAGGGTGAGGAGACTCCAGGTGGGTTCTTCTGACAGCCCACAGCAACCTCGCCCTGGCACAGCCCGTCCCAGAGCTTCTCCCAACTCCAGATGTGCCCCACGGATGCCCTGTGAGCAAATCCCCACTTTTGGGGGATCCTTGGGGCACATCCTGCCCAGCCAGAGCCCCCTGCCCATCCCTGTGAGCAAATCCCCACTTTTGGGGGATCCTTGGGCCTTGGGTTTTTCTGACATCCCAGAGCCCCCTCCCAGACCTCCTGCCCGAGATGTGCCCCACACATCCCCACATGGATGTGCCCTCCTCATCCCTGGGAGCAAATCCCCACCCTTGGGCACATCCTGCCCAGCCAGAGCCCCCTCCTCAGCCCTCCTGCCCCAGATGTGCCCCACACATCCCCACACGGATGTGCCCTCACCATCCCTATGAGGAAACCCCCAATTTTAGGGGATCCTTGGGTACATCCATCCCTTGGGCACATCCTGCCCAGCCAGAGCCCCCTGCCCAGCCCCCCCAGTGCCCACCTGGTACGAGGGCAGGGCTGTGTGCTGGACACACCAGCAGGGTGAGGAGACTCCAGGTGGGTTTTTCTGACATCCCAGAGCCCCCTCCCAGCCCTGCAGCTCCAGATGTGCCCCACAGATCCCCACATGGACGTGGCCTCCTCAGCCCTGGGAGCAAATCCCCTCCTTTGGGGCATCCCTTGGGCACACCCTGCCCAGCCAGGACCCCCTCCCCAGCTCTCCTGCTCCAGATGTGCCCCACAGAACTCCCCATGGATGTGCCCTCCTCATCCCTATGAAGAAACCCCGAACTTTGGGGGATCCCTGGGCACATCCTGCCCAGCCAGAGCTCCCTCCCAGAGATTCTCCCAGATGTGCCCCACAGATGCCCTGTGAGCAAATCCTCAATTTAGGGGGATCCCTTGGGCACATCCTGGCCAACCAGAGCCCCCTCCCCAGCTCTCCTGCCCCAGATGTGCCCCACAGATGCCCACATGGACGTGCCCTCCCCATCCCTATGAGGAAACCCCCAACTTTAGGGGATCCTTGGGCACATTCATCCCTGGGGGCACATCCAGCCCATCTTGAGCCCCCTGCCCAGGCCCCCAGTGCCCACCTGGTACCAAGGCAGGGGTGTGTACTGGACACACCAGCAGGGTGAGGAGACTCCAGGTGGGTTTTTCTGACAGCCCACAGCAACCTCCCCCTGGCACAGCCCTTCCCAGCTCTGCTGCCCCAGATGTGCCCCACAGACGCCCACATGGACATGCCCTCCCCATCCCTATGAGGAACCCCCCCAACTTTAGGGGATCCTTGGCCACATCCTGCCCAGCCAGAGCCCCCTCCCCAGCACCCCAGGCTGTGGAGGAGCAGGTGCCCAGCAGGGTGAGGAGACTCCAGGTGGGTTTTTCTGACATCCCAGAGCCCCCTCCCAGACCTCCTGCCCGAGATGTGCCCCACACATCCCCACATGGATGTGCCCTCCTCATCCCTGGGAGCAAATCCCCACCCTCGGGCACATCCTGCCCAGCCAGAGCCCCCTGCCCAGCCCCCCCCAGTGCCCACCTGGTACGAGGGCAGGGCTGTGTACTGCACCATCAGCCCTTGCATCTGGCTGCCCACGCTGCTCCTCTGGGTGCTGAGCAGCCCGGGGGGCTGTGCCTGCTGCACCCCCAGCACGTTCTGCATCTGCCCCCCCAAATTGTTCCTCTGGCTGCTGAGGAGCCCGGGGGGCTGAGCCTGCTGCACCCCCAGCACGCCTTGGTAGCTCTGCTGCTGGTTGGACATCAGGGGCTGTAAACCTGCCACGACAGGGACGGAACGGAGACACTTCACAGTGCGGCAGGGGAAATGACAACAAACTTGAGGTTTGGGGAATAAATAACCTCAGATTGAAAATCTGGGGAATAAATAACCCCGGATTTGGGGAATAAATAACCTCAGATTGAAAATTTGAGGAATAAATAACCACAGGTTTAGGGAATAAATAACCCCATATTTAGGGAATAAATAACCTCAGGTTTAAAATTTGGGGAATAAATAACCCCAGATTTGGGGAATAAATAACCTCAGATTTAAAATCTAGGGAATAAATAACCCCAGATTTAGGGGAAAAATAACCCCAGATTTAAAATTTAGGGAATAAATAACCCCAGATTTGGGGAATAAATAACTGCAGATTTAAGATTTAGGGAATAAA
Source organism: Ammospiza caudacuta (assembly GCF_027887145.1). Taxonomy (NCBI): domain Eukaryota; kingdom Metazoa; phylum Chordata; class Aves; order Passeriformes; family Passerellidae; genus Ammospiza; species Ammospiza caudacuta. Next base: position 2,580,908 of record NC_080623.1, read on the forward strand.
TAACCCCAGATTTAGGAAAAAAATAACCTCAGATTGAAAATTTGGGGAATAAATAACCCCGGATTTGGGGAATAAATAACCTCAGATTTAAAATCCAGGGAATAAATAACCTCAGATTTAAGATTTAGGGAATAAATAACCCCACATTCAAGATTTAGGGAATAAATAACCTCAGATTTAAAATTTAGGGAATAAATAACCTCAGATTTAAGATTTAGGGAAAATATAACCTCAGATTTAAGATTTAGGGAATAAATAACCCCATATTTAGGGAATAAATAACCTCAGATTTAAAATCTAGGGAATAAATAACCCCAGATTTAGGGGAAAAATAACCCCAGATTTAGGGGAAAAAATAACCTCAGATTTAAGATTTAGGGAATAAATAATCCCAAATTCAAGATTTGGGGAATAAATAACTCCAAATTTAAGATTTAGGGAATAAATAACCCCAAATTCAAGATTTGGGGAATAAATAACCCCAAATTTACGTTTTAGGGGGAAAATATCCCCAAATTTAAGATTTAGGGAATAAATAACCCTAGATTTAAAATTTAGGGAAAAAAATAACCCCACATTTACGTTTTAGGGGGAAAATAACCCCAAATTTAAGATTTAGGGAATTAATAGGCCCAAATTAAAGACTTAGGGAAAAAATAACCCCAAATTTAAGATTTAGGGAATTAATAGGCCCAAATTAAAGACTTAGGGAAAAAATAACCCCAGATTTAAGATTTAGGGAATCAAATCCTGCCTTTGCCCCCCACCTCCTGCTGAAGAGAAGGGAGAGCAGGAGCAGATGTAAACACACCCACGGGAAGCTCCTGGCTCTAAATTCGCTCCGTGGGGTTTAAATCCACCTCATCCCCTCCCCGAGCAAGCTCAGAGGAGAGGGAGGGAAGGACACAACCCCTCTGCAGACAGACAGACAGACAGACAGACACCCAACGCAGCCAGCACAGGGGAGATCCCTGGAGCAAACAAACCCAGCAGGAATGGGAAAATTAACCCCTTTAACCCTTTTTTAACCCTTTTTTTACCATTTTTAAACCCTTTTTTAGCCCTTTTTTAACCCTTTTTTAGCCCTTACCTGGCTGCTGGGACTGCTGGGGGCGCTGGGAGCTGTAGGCCACTGGGTGACTGAGGGGTCGGTATTGCTGGCTGGAGTTGGGGAACTGCCCAGGGGGGTAGTAAGAAACCTGAATCTGCAAAAAAAATCCCAGTGGTGAGAGCACGGCAGGGATCAGGAGCAAGAAAACTGATTTTTTTATATATTTTATGGAAAATATGATTTATATATGTTTTATGGGAAATATAATTTATATATATATTTTATGAGAAGTCGTTTTGTTAGGTTTTTTTTTTTTTTCTCTTGAGAAGCTGCGAGGCCTCAGAAATGAAATGTAAATGTAAATAATGTAAATGATGTGTAAATAATGATTTTTCTGGTTGGTTTCTCCTGTGTTTTGCTGCTCTGGAATGTGGTTGGAGATTTTTTTATTTGGACTTCATGACCAGTCATGGTCAGGCTGTGTCAGGACTCAGGAAGGGGTCAAGAGCTTTTCATTATCAATTCTTTGTAGCCTTCTGTCTGTATCCTATCTCTATTCTTTAGTGTATTTTTATAATATAATATAATATAATATAATATAATATAATATAATATAATATAATATAATATAATATAACATAACATAATATAACATAATATAATATAATATAATATAACATAATATAATATGATATATCATATAATATCACATCACATCATATCATATCTCATACCACACCATGCAATGTAATGTAATGTAATATAAAACATAATATCATATAATATCGTATCATATAATATAATATTGTTTTGTATAATGTAATGTAATGTAATATAATGTAATATAATAATAAATTAGCCTTCTAAGAACATGAAGTCAGACTCTCAAACCCCCTCCTCAGCAACCTCAGGCCTGCCAGCTCTGGGGATATCCCCAGACATATATATATGTCAATATGATATGATATAATATGATATGATATGATATAATATAATATCATATCATATCATATCATATCATAAAGTATTATATGAGATGAGGTAAGGTAATGTAATGTAATATAATATAATATAATATAATATAATATAATATAATATAATATCATATCATATCATATCATATCATATCATATTGTATAATAACATATTGTATAATAGAATATACTATTGTATAATATAATATAGTATGATATGAGATAATGTAATGTAATATAATATCATATCATATCATATAATGTAATATAATATAATGTAATATAATATAACACAATATAATAAAATGTAATATAATACAATATAGTAGACCTATATCATATAGTATAATAACATATTGTATAATAGAATATACTATTGTATAATATAATATCACATAGTATGATATGAGATAATGTAATGTAATATAATATCATATCATATAATGTAATATAATATAACACAATATAATACAATGTAGTATAATACAATATAGTAGAATTATATCATATAGTATAATAACATATTGTATAATAAAATATAATATTGTATAATATAATATCATATAGTATGATATGAGATAATGTAATGTAATATAAAATCATATCATATAATGTAATATAACACAACATAATAAAATGTAATATAATACAATATAGTAGACCTATATAATATAGTATAATAACATATTGTATAATAGAATATAATATTGTATAATATAATATCACATAGTATGATATGAGATAATGTAATGTAATATAATATCATATCATATAATGTAATATAATATAACACAATATAATACAATGTAGTATAATACAATATAGTAGAATTATATCATATAGTATAATAACATATTGTATAATAGAATATAATATTGTACAATATAATATCACATAGTATGATATGAGATAACGTAATGTAATGTAACGTGATATAATGTAATATAATGTCATATAATAACAAATCACCCTTCTAAGAGCAGGGAGTCAGACTCAATCCCGCAGGGACCCCTCCCCAGGCCCCCTCCTGCCCCGTTACCTGCTGAGGGGCCTGGATGTAGCCCTGGGGCTGCAGCACCGGCTGGCTGGGGGCCGTGTGCCCCGAGGCAGAGTAGCTGGAGGTGGGGATGGGCTGCCCAGGGGGGGCTGCCATGATGAACCCCGGCTGCTGCGGGTGCTGGGACAGCAGCGACGGCTGGAACATCCCCGACGAGGGGTCCGGAGCTTCTGTGGAGCCCTGGCGGCTCAGGCTGATCTGCCCGAAGGGGCTGCTGAGCTCGTCGGCCTGGAGCGGGGTAAGGACGGGGGAGGTGGGACAAAAGGAGCCAAGAGAAGTGGGACACAGCTCTGCTGGTAATACAGACCCCTTCTCCCAGAGAAGCCCCCCAAAAGCGCCCCAAAAGCGCCCCAAACATGAGGTACAGAGCAGGACAGGGTGACATGCCAGCTGAGATCAGCAGGACATGGGACATGCCAGCTGAGCTTGTTGGTCTGGAGTGGGGCAAGGATGGAGGAGGTGGGACAAAAGGAGCAGCAGGACACAGCTTCTCTTCTCCCAGAGAAGCCCCCCAAAAGCCCCCCAAACACAAACCACAGACCCAGAGCAGGACAGGGGGACAGGGGACATGCCAGCTGAGCTCGTCGGCCTGGAGTGGGGCAAGCAAGGAGGAGATGGGACAAAAGGAGCACTGGGACACAGCTCTGCTGGTAACACAGAGCCCTTCTCCCAGAGAAACCCCCCAGACACGAGCCACAGACCCAGAGCAGGACACGGGACATGCCAGCTGAGCCTGTTGGCCTGGAGTGGGGTAAGGATGGAGGAGGTGGGACAAAAAGACCAGCAGGACACAGCTCTGCTGGTAATTCACACCCTTTCTCGCAGAAAAGCCCCCCAAACATGGACCACAGACCCAGAGCAGACAGGGGGACATGGGACATGCCAGCTGAGCTCGTTGGTCTGGAACGTGGCGAGGATGGAGGAGATGGGACAAAAAGAGCCACGCCCAGCAGGACACAGCTCTGCCGGTAAATGCACACCCCTTCTCCCAGAGAAGCCCCCCAAAAAGCCCCCAGACACAGAGCACGACATGGCACATGCCAGCTGAGCTCGTTGGTCTGGAACGTGGCAAGGATGGAGCAGGTGGGACAAAAAGAGCCACGCCCAGCAGGACACAGCTCTGCCGGTTAATGCACACCCCTCCTCCCAGAGAAGCCCCCACAAAAGCCCCCCAAACACGAACCACAGACCCAGAGCAGGACAGGGGGACATGGCACATGCCAGCTGAGCTCGTCAGCCTGGAAGGGGGCAAGGATGGAGGAGGTGGGACAAAAGGAGCAGCAGGACACAGCTCTGCTGGTAAATACAGACCCCTTGTTCCAGAGAAGCCCCCCAAAAAGCTCCCAAACACGAGCCACAGACCCAGAGCAGGACAGGGGGACAGGGGGACATGCCAGCTGAGCTCGTTGGTCTGGAACGTGGCGAGGATGGAGGAGATGGGACAAAAGGAGCCACGCCCAGCAGGACACAGCTCTGCCGGTTAATGCACACCCCTTCTCCCAGAGAAGCCCCCCAAAAAGCCCCCAAGCACGAGCCACAGACCCAGAGCAGGACAGGGGGACAGGGGGACGTGCCAGCTGAGCTCAGCAGGACAGGGGGACATGGCACATGCCAGCTGAGCTCGTCAGCCTGGAAGGGGGCAAGGATGGAGGAGGTGGGACAAAAGGAGCAGCAGGACACAGCTCTGCTGGTAAATACAGACCCCTTCTCCCAGAGAAGCCCCCCCAAAAGCCCCCCAAGCACGAGCCACAGACCCAGAGCAGGACAGGGGGACGCGCCAGCTGAGCTCAGCAGACACTGGGGACACGAGGGGTGACACCAGTCCAGCTGCCACGTCCCATGGGGGACACCATTCCCAAAAGACCCACACGGAGACCCCACAGGGGCTGGGCTGAGCCCAGGGGGCTGCCACGGCCCCCAGACCCCACAGTGAGCACAAGAACTGCTGGGGAGCTCCGGGCTTGGGATTTGCTCTTCCCAAGCTCTTTGCAAGGCCACCCCTCCAGCAGTGGCAGTCCTGTGGCCTCAGACATCTTCTGGGGAGCTCTGGGAGCTCTGAATTTGCTCTTCCCAGGCTCCTTCCAAGGCCTCTTTTGGGGAGCTCTGGGCTTGATTTTGTTCTTCCCAGGCTCTTTCCAAGGCCACCACTCCAGCAGTGGTGGCCTCAGACATCTTTTTGGGAGCTCTGGGAGCTCTGAATTTTCTCTCCCCAGGCTCTTTCCACCCTTCAATGGTGGTCCCATGGCCTCAGGCATTGCTGGGGAGCTCTGGGAGCTCTGAATTTGCACTTCCCAGGATCTTTCCACTGCTTCAGTGGTGGTTCCATGGCCTCAAGCATCTTCTGGGGAGCTCTGGGCTTGGGATTTGCTCTTTCAATGGCCACAACTCCAGCAGTGATGGTCCCATGGCCTCAGGCATTTTCCAGAAGGATGGTCCCATGGCCTCAGGCATCTTCTGGGGAGCTCTGGGATCTCTGATTTTGCTCTTCCCAGGCTCTTCCCAAGGCCACCACTCCAGCAGTGGTGGCCTCAGGCATCTTTTTGGGATCTCTGAGAGCTCTGAATTTTCTCTCCCCAGTCCCTTTCCAACCAGCAGTGGTGGCTTCAAGCATCTGCAAGGTGGCTCTGGGAGCTCTGGAGCTCTGAATTTGCTCTTCCCAAGCTCTTTCCAAACCCACCACTCCAGCACTGGTGGCCTCAAGTATCTTCTGGGGAGCTCTGGGCTTGGGATTTGCTCTTCCCAAGGCCACCAGTCCAGCAGTGGTGGCCTCAGGCGTCTTTTTGGAGCTCTGGGAGCTCTGATTTTTCTCTTCCCAGGCTCTTTGCAAGGCATCTGCTGGGAGCTCTGGGCTTGGAATTTTTTCTTCCCAAGTCTTTCCAACCAGCAGTGGAGGTCCCATGGTCTCAGACATCTTTTTGGAAGCTCTGGGAGCTCTGAATTTTCTCTCCCCAGGCTCTTTCCACCCTTCAATGGTGGTCCCATGGCCTCAGGCATTGCTGGGGAGCTCTGGGAGCTCTGAATTTGCACTTCCCAGGATCTTTCCAAACCCACCTCTGAAGCAGTGGTGGTTCCATGGCCTCAAGCATCTTCTGGGCAGCTCTGGGCTTGGGATTTGCTCCTTCCAAGGCCACCAACCCAACAGTGGCAGTCCCATGGCCTCAAGCATCTGCTGGGAGCTCTGAATTTTCTCTTCCCAGGCTCTTTCCAACCAGCAGTGATGGCCTCAGGCATTGCTGGGGAGCTCTGGGCTTGGAATTTGCTCTTTCAATGGCCACAACTCCAGCACTGGTGGCCTCAGGCATTGCTGGGGAGCTCTGGGCTTGGAATTTGCTCTTTCCAAGGCCACCAACCCAACAGTGACAGTCCTGTGGCCTCAAGCATCTGCTGGGAGCTCTGGGAGATTTGAATTTTCTCCTCCCAAGCCCTTTCCAACCAGCAGTGGAGGTCCCATGGTCTCAGACATCTTTTTGGAAGCTCTGAGAGCTCTGAATTTTCTCTCCCCAGGCTCTTTCCACCCATCACTGGTGGTCCCATGGCCTCAGGCATTGCTGGAGAGCTCTGAGAGCTCTGAATTTTCTCTCCCCAGGCTCTTTCCACCCATCATTGGTGGTCCCATGGCCTCAGGCATTGCTGGGGAGCTCTGGGAGCTCTGAATTTTCTCTCCCCAGGCTCTTTCCACCCATCACTGGTGGTGCCATGGTCTCAGACATCTTTTTGGGAGCTCTGAGAGCTCTGAATTTTCTCTTCCCAGGCTCTTTCCACCCATCACTGGTGGTGCCATGGTCTCAGACATCTTTTTGGGAGCTCTGGGAGCTCTGAATTTTCTCTCCCCAGGCTCTTTCCACCCATCACTGGTGGTGCCATGGCCTCAGGGATGCCAGAGCTGGCTGGGGTTGGGTTGGGTGTGTTTGGGACACAGCTGACCAGCACAAGCTCACACACCACAAACACAGCACAGAGCACAAGAGACACAGAGCAGAGAGGAACTGGGGTCTGTACCAGGCTGTACTGCTGGGGTGGAGACACTGGCAGGAGGACTTGGGGGCAGGAGCTTGGAGAGTACGGAACGGGCTGCAGCGCCGGCACCGGCTACGCCAGCAGAGAGGGACGGGAGGGAAAGGAGGGAGGAAAATGAGGGAAAAGGGGAAGGAAAAGGGACGGAAAGGGAGGAGGAAAATGGAGGAAAAGGGAGGAAGGAAAGAAAGGGAGAAGGAAAAGGAAGGAGAATTAAGGAAAAGGGAGGAGGAAAAAGGAGAAGGAAAAGGGAGGAAAAGAAGGAGGGAAAATGAGGAAGGAAAAGGGAGGAAAGGTAGGGAGGAAAATGATGGAAAAGGAGGGTGGAAAAGGGAGGAAAAGGAAGAAGGAAAGGGGAGGAGGAAAATGAAGGGAAAGGGAGGAAAAGGAAGGAGGAAAAGGTAGGAGGAAAATGAGGGAAATGAGGGGAGGGAAAGGAGAAAGGAAAAGGGAAGAATGGGGAGGAGGAGAAGGAAGGAAAAAAGAGGAAAATGAGGGAAAAGGGGGAAGGAAAAGGGAGGAAAGAGGGGGAGGAAAAGGAAGGAAAAGGGAGGAAAAGGGGGAAGAAAATTAGGGGAAAAGAGGAAGGAAAATGGAGGAAAAGGAAGGAAAAGGACAGAGGAAAAGGGACGAAAAGAAGGAGGGAAAAGGAAGGAAAAGGGAGGAAAAGTAGGGAGGAAAAGTAGGGAGGAAAAGGGAGAAAAAAGGAAGGGAAATGGAGGAAAAGGAGAAAGGAAACAGGAGGAATGGGGAGGAGGAAAAGGAAGGAAAAGGAAGAAGGAAATGGGAGGAAAAGGAAGGAAAAGGACAGAGGAAAAAGGAGGAAAAGGGAGGAGGAAAATGGAGGAAAAGGGAGGAAGGAAAGAAAGGGAGAAGGAAAAGGAAGGAGAATTAAGGAAAAGGGAGGAGGAAAAAGGAGGAGGAAAAGGGAGGAAAAATAGGGAGGAAGAGGGAGGAAAAGGGAAGGAGGAAGGAAAGGAAGGAAAAGGGAGGAAAATGAGGGTGGAAAAGGGAGGAAAAGGACGAAGGAAAGGGGAGGAGGAAAATGAAGGAAAAGGAGGGAAAAGGGAGGAGGAAAATGGAGGAAAAGGGAGGAAGGAAAGGGAGAAGGAAAATTAAGGAAAAGGGAGGAGGAAAATGAGGGAGAATGAAGGAAAAGGAGGGAGGAAAAAGGAGGAGGAAAAGGGAGGAAAAGAAGGAAGGAAAAGGGAGGAAAAAGAGGGTGGAAAAGGGAGGAAAAGGATGAAGGAAAGGGGAGGAGGAAAAGGAAGGAAAAGGGAGGAAAATGAGGGAAAAGGGGGAAGGAAAATGAAAGGAAAGGAGGAAGGAAAAGGGAGGAAGGAGAGGGATGAGAAGGAGAGAGGAAAGGGAGGAAAAGGGAGGAAGGAAAGGGAGAAGGAAAAGGGGGAAGAAAATGATGGAAAAGGGAGGAGGAAAATGAAGGAGAATGAAGGAAAAGGAGGAAGGAAAAAGAAGGAGGAAAAAGGAAGGGAAAGGGAGGAAAAGTAGGGAGGAAGAGGGAGGAAAAGGGAGAGAGGAAGGAAGGAAAATTATGGAAAAGGAGGGTGGAAAAGGGAGGAAAAGGAAGAAGGAAAGGGGAGGAGGAAAATGAAGGAAAAGGGAGGAAGAGGGGGGGAAAAGGGAGAGAGGAAAAGGTAGGAGGAAAATGAGGGAAAAGAGGGGAGGAAAAGGAAAGGAAAGGAGGAAGGAAAAGGGAGGAAAAGGAAGGAAGGAAAAAGAAAAATGGGGAAAAGGGGGAAGGGAGGAAAAGGAGGAAGGAAAGGGAGGGAAGAAAATCAGGGGGAAAGGGGAAGGAGAAGGAAGGAAGGAAGGAAGGAAGGAAGGAAGGAAGGAAGGAAGGAAGGAAGGAAGGAAGGAAGGAAGGAAGGAAGGAAGGAAGGAAGGAAGGAAGGAAGGAAGGAAGGAAGGAAGGAAGGAAGGAAGGAAGGAAGGAAGGAAGGAAGGAAGGAAGGAAGGAAGGAAGGAAGGAAGGAAGGAAGGAAGGAAGGAAGGAAGGAAGGAAGGAAGGAAGGAAGGAAGGAAGGAAGGAAGGAAGGAAGGAAGGAAGGAAGGAAGGAAGGAAGGAAGGAAGGAAGGAAGGAAGGAAGGAAGGAAGGAAGGAAGGAAGGAAGGAAGGAAGGAAGGAAGGAAGGAAGGAAGGAAGGAAGGAAGGAAGGAAGGAAGGAAGGAAGGAAGGAAGGAAGGAAGGAAGGAAGGAAGGAAGGAAGGAAGGAAGGAAGGAAGGAAGGAAGGAAGGAAGGAAGGAAGGAGAGAAAGAAGGAACAACAAGGTTAGTCAAGTCAATTGAGCCAACTGCAAACCCAGAGGGGCTTTGCAGGGAGTTGGGGAGCACAGGAACCATTCCAGGCCAGCATCCATCCATCCATCCATCCCATCAGGCACAGCCCAGCCATCTCAGGGGTCTCTGCTGTTCCCCACGGTGCTCCTTGGCCACCCCTGCACACTCACCTTCCACAGGGAGCTCTGCTTTGTCACCTGGAGCCCTTCATGGCACTAAAACCCTTCAGTGGAACCCCCACCCTGTGCTTTGGGCACCAATGGTCACTGCTGGATGGGGGGAATTGATTGGTGACACAGAAGGGACAGGGACTTGGGCATGGTGCATTTCCAGACCCTTCAAAATAGTCAAACAGCTTCAAATCAGTTTTACTAAGACCTAAACCCTTGCATGAGACAGTAAAACCCCTAAAATCCCCACCCCATGTTTTGGGCACCAACGGTCAGTGCTGGATGGGGGGGAAGTTGATCCTTTAATGTGACCTCTGGTGACATAGAAGAGACAGGGACATGGGCATGGTGCATTTCCAGACCCTTCAAAACACTCAAACAGCCTAAAATCAGTTTTTCTAAGACCTAAACCCTTGGATGAGACAGTAAAACCCCACCCTGAGCTTTGGGCACCAATGGTCAGCACTGAATGGGGGCATTGATCCTTTGATTTCACCTTTGGATGGACATGGGCATGGTGCATTTCCACACCCTTCAAAATAGTCAAACAGCCTAAAATCAGTTTTTCCAGGCTCTAAACCCTTGGATGGGACAGTAAAACCCCTAAAATCTCCACCCTGAGCTTTGGGCACCAATGGTCAGCACTGAATGGGGGCATTGATCCTTTGATTTCACCTTTGGATGGACATGGGCATGGTGCATTTCCACACCCTTCAAAACACTCAAACAGCCTAAAATCAGTTTTTCCAGGCTCTAAACCCTTGGATGGGACAGTAAAACCCCTAAAATCTCCACCCTGAGCTTTGGGCACCAATGGTCAGCACTGAATGGGGGCATTGATCCTTTGATTTCACCTTTGGATGGACATGGGCATGGTGCATTTCCACACCCTTCAAAACACTCAAACAGCCTAAAATCAGTTTTTCCAGGCTCTAAACCCTTGGATGGGACAGTAAAACCCCTAAAATCTCCACCCTGAGCTTTGGGCACCAATGGTCAGTGCTGGATGGATGGGGTTTGATGCTTTGATTTAACCTTTGGATGGACATGGGCATGGTGCATTTCCAGACCCTTCAAAACACTCAAACAAGCTAAAATCAGTTTTTCCAGGCCCTAAACCCTTGGATGAGACAGCAGAAGATACAAACTGAAATCTAAATCTCTCCTGCTTGAATTAAAGGCATTTCCTGAGAATTTCTGGATGACGTTAAGCAAAGCAATAAAGGAAGAAATAGAAAAGAAGCAGATATATTCTAGTAAAGTTATGAAAGACAAGGGATTCCTCTGGCTCTGCTTCCCCCAAGAAGCAGATTTCTAGGAGCCAAAGAAATTGATTTACAAGATGGGAGGAGGGGGCAGAAATGAGGCAGAAGATTTAATTTGTTTGAAAAGAATGTTTGCATCATGTATGAGATTTATGAATATGCAACAGGCTGTTGCTTTAAAGGGTTAATCCTTTGTTAGTGCCCAGGAATCATCTGGACTTGTGTAATTCTTTCCTTTTATTGTCTTAACTCTGATTGTCAAAATTCTTATTACTATTTTATAACTATTTTATTACTGTTAAACTTCTAAAATTTCAACACAAGCGACTGGGGTTTTTTGCACATAGCAACGCTCCATGCCAGCAAAAAAAAGCTGAATTACTTTCATTTTCTCTACTTTTTAAATTATTTTTTCAGGTTTTTTTGGCTGAAAATAATTCAAAAATCAGGCAAACTTTGAGTCATGACCTAAATCTCCCCTGCTTGAATTAAAGGCGTTTCCTGAGAATTTCTGGATCACGTTAGGCAAACCAATAAAGGAAGAAATATGAAATAAGCAGGTGTATTGTAGTAAAGTTATGAAACGCATTTTGTGCCCTGTGGGACTCACCTGGGACATGATGGGGCTGCTGATGGGCGGCTGCTGCTGCTGCTGCTGCTGCTGCTGGGATGGGGGGAGCCCGGGGGGCTGCGGGGCCGAGCAGGGCAGGAGGGCACGGCCGGCCTGGGAGGAGGGCGAGGGGCTGCAGCCCTCGGGGGCACCCAGCACCAAACCTGCAACACAGAGAGCACGGGGGGATGGAGGCGGCAGGAAATGCACCCACAGGATGCATCTGACTCTGCTCTGGTTCAGAATGCTGAACGACTGCTTCATTAAACTGTATTATGTTGGACCAGTATGATAGAAAGGCTTCAGAGCCACCCAGCACCAAACCTGGAACAGAGAGCTCGGGGGGATGGAGCCAGCAGGAAATGCACCTATAGTATTCATTTGACTCCATTAATTCAGAATGCTGAGCAATTGCTATATTATATTCTATTACATTACATTACATTACATTACATTACATTACATTATATTATATTATATTATATTATATTATATTATATTATATTATATTATATTATATTATATTATATTATATTATAATGGCTTCAGGGGCACCCAGCACCAAACCTGGAAAAGAGAGCACGGGGGCATGGAGCCGGCAGGAAATGCACCTATAGTATTCATTTGACTCCATTAATTCAGAATGCTGAACAATTGCTATATTATATTATATTATATTATATTATATTATCTTATATTATATTATATTACATTACATTATATTACATTACATTACATTATATCATATTATATTATACTATATTATATTACATTATATTATATTACATTACATTACATTACATTACATTATATTATATTATATTATATTATATTATATTATATTATATTATATTATATTATATTATCATGGCTTCAGGGGCACCCAGCACCAAACCTGGAACAGAGAGCACGGGGGGATGGAGCCGGCAGGAAATGCACCTATAGTATTCATTTGACTCCATTAATTCAGAATGCTGAACAATTGCTATATTATATTATATTATATTATATTATATTATATTATATTATATTATATTATATTATATTATATATATATTATATATATTATATACATTACATTATATTACATTATATTACATTACAATATAATATAATATAATATAATATAATATAATATAATATA
>NC_080623.1:2595991-2603491 GCF_027887145.1 Ammospiza caudacuta
TGGAGCACAAACAGAGGCACAGAGGGATGGGAGCCAGCAGGAAATGCATCTATAGTATTCATTTGACTCCATTAATTCAGAATGCTGAACAATTGCTTTATTAAACTGTATAATATTCCACTAATATTATATTATACTAATACTATATTGTATTACACTTCTATTCTATTCTGTTATATCATATCATATCATATCATATCATATCATATCATATCATATCATATCAAGGCTTCAGGGGCACCCAGCTCCAAACCTGGAACACAGAGAGCACAGAGGGCTGGGAGCCAGCAGAAAAGAGAGGGGCACCTATCGGATGTATCTGACTGCTTTGATTCAGAATGCTGAACAATTGCTTTATTAAAATGCACTACATTACACTGATATTATATCAAGGCTTCAGGGGCACCCAGCACCACACCTGGAACAGAACCAGAGGCACAGAGGGCTGGGAGCCAGCAGAAAAGGGGAGGGCATGGATAGGATGCATCTGACTCTGTTCTGATTCAGAATGCTGAACAATTGCTTTATTAACCTGTATTATATTGGACTAATACTATATTATATTCCACTAATACCATATTATATAAAGGTTTCAGGGGCACCCAGCATCAAACCTGGAACAGAATCAGAGGCACACAGAGGTGTCCTGGATGTGCCTCCCCAAACCCCAGGTGCCCTTTGGCAGGAAAAGAGCTCCAGTTCCCCAACCCAAAATCAATCTCCCAGGTGCCCTCTGTCAGTTCAAGACCTCCATTCCCCACCCCGGGTGTCCTTTGGCAGGTCAAGATCTCCATTCCCCATCCTAGGTACACTTTGTCAGGTCAAGATCTCCATCCCCACCCCATTTGCCCTCTGTCAGTTCAACATCTCAATTTCCCACCCCAGGTGGGAATGATGAAGATGAAGATCTCATCTTTTCAGATGAAGATCTCCATTCCCCATCCTAGGTACACTTTGTCAGGTCAAGATCTCCATCCCCACCCCATTTGCCCTCTGTCAGTTCAACATCTCAATTTCCCACCCCAGGTGCCCTCTGGCAGATGAACATCTCCGTTCCCCTTCCCAGCTGCCCTTTTTCAGTTCAAGATCTCCGTTTCCCCACCCCAGGTGCCCTTTGGCAGATGAAGATCTCCATTTCCCACCCCAGGTGGGAATGATGAAGATGAAGATCTCATCTTTTCAGATGAAGATCTCCATTCCCCATCCTAGGTACACTTTTTCAGTTCAAGATCTCCATCCCCACCCCAGGTGCCCTTTTTCAGTCCAAGATCTCCATCCCCACCCCAGGGGCCCATTGTCAGGTAAAGTGCTCCATTTCCCCAACCCAAATTCAGTTTTCCAGGTGTCCTCTGGCAGGTAAAGAGCTCCAGTTCTGAAACCCTAAACCTGTCAGTGCTGGTGACAGACTGGAGACCATGGAGACAGTCAGGTGTCCTTTGGCAGGTCAAGACCTCCATTCCCCCCTCCAGGTGCCCTTTGGCAGATGAAGATCTCCATGAAGATCTCAACCCCAGGTGCCCTTTTTCAGGTCAAGATCTCCATTTCCCACCCCAGGTGTCCTTTGGCAGGTAAAGTGCTCCAGTTCCAAAACCCTAAACCTGTCAGTCCTGGTGACAGACTGGAGACCATGGAGACAGTCAGGTGTCCTTTGGCAGGTCAAGATCTCCATTCCCCACCCCAGGTGCCCTCTGGCAAATGAAGATCTCCATTTCCCACCCCAGGTGCCCTTTTTCAGTTCAACATCCCCATTCCCCACCCCAGGTGCCCTTGGTCAGTTCAAGATCTCCATTCCCTGTCGCAGACATTTCTCCACAGAAATCCTTTCTTTCAGATTTCTGCGTCTTCGGGAGGCCAGAGGCCCCCGAAGAGAAGGTAAACAATTATTATCAGCTGCTGGGGAATGCAACAGGAACACCTTGATTGGCTCATGTTTTATGTTTATAATTAAGGGCCAATCACCAGTGCAAGCCAGGGGACTGAGTCCTTGGCCACAGCTTTGTTGTAGATTCTTTTCTATCTATGCTTAGCTTAGCTAGCAGCTCTGCAAAACCTCTCTATATATTCTATTAGTATAGTAATAATGTATTATATCATATGTTAATAAATCAAGCCTTCTGATTCAAGAAACAAGATTCACCGTCTCTCTCTCACCAGCTGCGCCCACTCAGGTGCGGTAATAATTCCCCACCCCAGGTGCCCTCTGGCAGATGAAGATCTCCACGAAGATCTCCACGAAGATCCCCACCCAAGGTTCCCTTTCCCAGTCCAACACCCCCATTCCCCACCCCAGGTGCCCTTGGTCAGTTCAAGATCTCCATTTCCCACCCCAGGTGCCCTCTGGCAGATGAAGATCTCCATGAAGATCTCCACCCCAGGTGCCCTTTTTCAGTTCAACATCTCCATTCCCCACCCCAGGTGCCCTCTGGCAGATGAAGATCTCCATGAAGATCTCCACCCCAGGTGCCCTTTTTCAGTTCAACATCTCCATTCCCCACCCCAGGTGCCCTCTGGCAGATGAAGATCTCCACGAAGATCTCCATGAAGATCTCCACCCCAGGTTCCCTTTCCCAGTCCAACATCTCCATTCCCCACCCCAGGTGCCCTTGGTCAGTTCAAGATCTCCATTTCCCACCCCAGGTGCCCTCTGGAAGATGAAGATCTCCATTCCCCACCCCAGGTGCCCTCTGGCAGGCGAAGCTCTCCATGAAGATCCCCATGAAGATCCCCACCCCAGGTGCCCTCTGGCAGATGAAGATCCCCATTCCCCACCCCAGGTGCCCTCTGGAAGATGAAGATCCCCATTCCCCACCCCAGGTGCCCTCTGGCAGATGAAGATCCCCATTCCCCACCCCAGGTGCCCTCTGGCAGATGAAGATCTCCACGAAGATCTCCACGAAGATCCGCACCCCAGGTTCCCTTTCCCATTCCCCACCCCAGCTCCCCTCGGCCCCGATTCCCGCCCGTACCTGCCCGCGAGCTGCGGCTGCCGGCGCTGCCCTTGCTGCTGCCCACGCTGTCCCCTCGGGTGAGGATGGAGATGCCACTGAAGCTGCTGGCCTTGGTGACAGGTGGCCTCAGGCTGCGCATGGAGCCGTCCGAGTCCGTGCTGCTCCAGGGCCGCGGCTCCAGGGATTTGATCTCGCTCTCGGTGCTGCTCTGGCGGCTGCCGGGGCTCCTGCCCAGCCCCTCCCGGGCGCCCCTGCAGAGAACAAAGGGTCAAACTCCGCTCCAGGGAGTGGAAAAATTCACACAATATTGGTGTAAAAATGTGGTCTAAAAATTTAGGAAAAAAAAAAATTTGGGGGGGTTGTAGTTTGGTTTATTTCGGTTTTTTATTCGGTTTTTGTGGTGTTGGAAATGCTGTGGTTTAGGTTTGGTTTGGTTTGGTGGGTTATAGGTGTGAGTTGTTGGTGGTTTTTTGGGTGTTGAGTTGGGAGTCAAATTGGGCTCCAGGACAGGGATGTGTGGTGTAAAAATGTTTCATTTAATTAGGTTTTTATTAAGTTTTTTTTGATGTTGGAAATGCTGTGGTTTCGGTTTGGTTTGGTGGGTTATAGGTGAGAGTTGTTGGTGGTTTTTTGGGTGTTTATTTGGGAGCCAAACTTGGCTCCAGGGAGTGGAAAAATTTACACAATACTGATGTAAAAATGTGGTGTAAAAATTTAGAAAAAAATTTTTTTTGGGGGGGTTGTAGTTTGGTTTATTTAGGTTTTATTAAGATTTTTTATGGTGTCGGAAATGCTGCGGTTTCTGTTTGGTTGGGTGGGTTATAGGTGCTAGAGCTGCTGCTGCTGCCACCCATTGTGGTGTAAAAATTTAGAAAAATTTTTTTGGGTTGTAGTTTAGTTTATTTAGGCTTTTATTATTTATTTTTTGGTGTTGGAAATGCTGCGGTTTAGGTTTGGTTTGGTTTGGTGGGTTATAGGTGTGAGTTGTTGGTGGTTTTTTGGGTGTTTAGTTGGGAGTCAAATTGGGCTCCAGGACAGGGATGTGTGGTGTAAAAATGTTTCATTTAATTAGGTTTTTATTAAGTTTTTTTTGATGTTGGAAATGCTGTGGTTTCGGTTTGGTTTGGTGGGTTATAGGTGAGAGTTGTTGGTGGTTTTTTGGGTGTTTATTTGGGAGCCAAACTTGGCTCCAGGGAGTGGAAAAATTTACACAATACTGATGTAAAAATGTGGTGTAAAAATTTAGAAAAAAATTTTTTTTGGGGGGGTTGTAGTTTGGTTTATTTAGGTTTTATTAAGATTTTTTATGGTGTCGGAAATGCTGCGGTTTCTGTTTGGTTGGGTGGGTTATAGGTGCTAGAGCTGCTGCTGCTGCCACCCATTGTGGTGTAAAAATTTAGAAAAATTTTTTTGGGTTGTAGTTTAGTTTATTTAGGCTTTTATTATTTATTTTTTGGTGTTGGAAATGCTGCGGTTTAGGTTTGGTTTGGTTTGGTGGGTTATAGGTGTGAGTTGTTGGTGGTTTTTTGGGTGTTTAGTTGGGAGTCAAATTGGGCTCCAGGACAGGGATGTGTGGTGTAAAAATGTTTCATTTAATTAGGTTTTTATTAAGTTTTTTTTGATGTTGGAAATGCTGTGGTTTCGGTTTGGTTTGGTGGATTGTAGGTGTGAGTTACTGGTGGTTTTTTTGGGGTTTTTATTTAGGTTTTTATTCATTTTTTCATTGTTGGAAATGTTTAGGTTTAAGTTCAGGTTTGGTTGGGTGGGTTATAAGTGTGAGTTGTTGATTCTGTGATTCTGTGATTGATCCTGTGATTGATCCTGTGATCTTGTGATTCTGTAATTCCGTGATTATGTGATTCTGTGATTGATTTTGTGATTCTGTGACTTTGTAATTGATTCTGCGATTCTGTGATTGATTCTGTGATTCTGGGATTCTCTAATTCTGGGATTCTCTGTGATTCTCTAATTCTGTAATTCTGTGATTGACTCTGTGATTCTGTTATTGATTCTGTGATTGATTCTGTCATTCTGTCATTCTGTGATTGATTCTGTCATTGATTCTGTGATCCTGTGAATTATTCTGTGAATCTGTAATTCTGTGATTCCGTGATTCTGCAATTATGTGATTGATTCTGTGATTCTGTGATTGATCCTGTGATCTTGTGATTCTGTAATTCTGTGATTGATTTTGTGATTCTGTGATTTTGTAATTGATTGTGTGATTCTGTGATTCTCTAATTCTGGGATTCTCTGTGATTCTGTAATTCTGTAATTCTGTGATTGATTCTGTGATCCTGTGACTTATTCTGTGAATCTGTAATTCTGTGATTCCGTGATTCTGCAATTCTGTGATCGATCCTGTGATTGATCCTGTGATTGATCCTGGGATCTTGTGATTCTGTAATTCTGTGATTATGTGATTCTGTGATTGATTTTGTGATTCTGTGATTTTGTAATTGATTCTGTGATTGATTCTGTGATTCTGTGATTCTCTAATTCTGGGATTCTCTGTGATTCTCTAATTCTGTGATCGATTCTGTAATTCTGTAATTCTGTGATTGATTCTGTAATTCTGTGATTGATTCTGTGATTGATTCTGTGATTCTGTTATTGATTCTGTGATTGATTCTGTAATTCTGTCATTCTGTGATTGATTCTGTAATTCTGTCATTCTGTCATTCTGTGATTGATTCTGTGATTGATTCTGTGATCCTGTGACTAATTCTGTGAATCTGTAATTCTGTGATTCCGTGATTCTGCAATTCTGTGATTGATCCTGTGATTGATCCTGTGATTGATCCTGTGATTGATCCTGTGATCTTGTGATTCTGTAGTTCTGTGATTCTGTGATTGATTTTGTGATTCTGTGATTTTGTAATTGATTCTGTGATTTTGTAATTGATTCTGTGATTTTGTGATTGATTCTGTAATTCTCTAATTCTGGGATTCTCTAATTCTGTAATTCTGTGATTGATTCTGTGATTCTGTAATTCTGTAATTCTGTGATTGATTCTGTGATTCTGTGATTGATTCTGTGATTGATTCTGTGATCCTGTGACTAATTCTGTGAATCTGTAATTCTGTGATTCCGTGATTCTGCAATTCTGTGATTGATCCTGTGATTGATCCTGTGATTGATCCTGTGATCTTGTGATTCTGTAATTCTGTGATTCTGTGATTGATTTTGTGATTCTGTGATTTTGTAATTGATTCTGTGATTCTGTGATTGATTCTGTGATTGATTCTGTGATCCTGTGACATTCTGTGAATCTGTAATTCTGTGATTCTGTGATTGATTCTGTGATTCTGTAATTCTGTAATTCTGTAATTCTGTGATTGATTCTGTAATTCTGTGATTGATTCTGTGATTGATTCTGTGATTGATTCTGTGATTCTGTAATTCTGTGATTGATTCTGTAATTCTGTGATTTTGTGATCGATTCTGTGATCCTGCCAAACCCCAGCAGAAAGGCAGAAAGGCAGGGATGGCGATTTCCTGTCTTTTTGGGGAAAAAGAGGATTGAAAACTGCTGGAATTCCTCCCTGCCATTCCCACCTTCCTTTTTCATTTTAATCAGCCAAAAAAAAAAGGAATAAAAATCGAAAGAAAACTCCACTGGGGGATTCAGCATGGCACAAACAAATCCCAGGGAAATCCCTGCAAATCTGCCTCTGTCTGTGGGAGCTACAAGAAAAGCATTCTGTGGGGAGTGTGGTGAGGGAAAAGCAACATTTTAAATCATGAAGGGGCATTTTCAATCATGAAAGGGCATTTTAAATCAAGAAAGGGCATTTTAAATCATGAAAAGGGCATTTTAAATTACAAAAGGGGCATTTTAAATTACGAAAAGGGGCATTTTGAATCATGAAAGGGGCATTTTAAATCATGAAAGGGAATTTTAAATCAAAAAAAGGGCATTTTAAATTACAAAAGGGGCATTTTAAATCATGAAAGGGGCATTTTAAATCATGAAAGAGAATTTTAAATCACAAAAGGGCATTTTAAATTACAAAAGGGACATTTTAAATCATGAAAGGGCATTTTAAATCATGAAAGGGTATTTTAAATTACAAAAGGGGCATTTTAAATCATGCAGGGGCATTTTAAATAATGCCAGGGCATTTTAAATCATGAAGGGGCATTTTAAATCATGAAGGGGCATTTTAAATCACAAAAGTGGCATTTTAAATCAAGAAAGGGCATTTTAAATCATGAAGGGGCATTTTAAATAATGAAAGGGCATTTTAAATCACCAAAGGGGCATTTTAAATTATGAAAAGGGGCATTTTGAATCATGAAAGGGCATTTTAAATCACCAAAGGGGCATTTTAAATTATCAAAGGGCATTTTAAATCATGAAAGGGCATTTTAAATCATGAAAGGGCATTTTAAATCATGAAAGGGCATTTTAAATCATGAAAGGGCATTTTAAATCATGAAAGGGAATTTTAAATCACAAAAAAGGCATTTTAAATCATGAAGGGGCATTTTAAATTATGAAAGGGGCATTTTAAACCATGCCAGGGCATTGAAGCCATGCCAGGGCAG
>NC_080623.1:3583491-3609815 GCF_027887145.1 Ammospiza caudacuta
ACTCTGGAGTTTTGGGGTTTTTCTACATTTTTGGGGGGATTTTCTGGGGGTTTGGGGGGTTTGGTTTTGGTTTTTCTGGGTTTTTGGGTCCGTGGACTGCGGCGGCTGCTCGCCCATGCACTGGGCCTCCTACACTGGTGAGAGCCTGATCCACTCCAAAATCCAAATGGTTCTCCTCTCTTTTTGGTGGTTTTGGGGATTTTCTGGGTTTTCTGGAGTTTTTCTGGATTTTTTTTCCTGGGTTTTTGGGGGGTTTTTTTGGTCCGTGGACTGCAGCGGCTGCTCGCCCATGCACTCCATGGGCCTCCTACAGTGCTGAGACCCTGATCTACTGCAAAACCCGCATGGTCTTCACCTCATTTTGGGTTTTGGGGTTTATTTTTGTTTTTTTCTGGCGTTTTTCTGGGTTTTGGGGCTTTTCTTTTTGAGGTTTTTCTGTTTTTTTGGGGGTTTTTTGGGTCCATGAACTAGAGCGGCTGCTCGCCCATGCACTGGGCCTCCTACAGTGGTGAGAGCCTCATCCACTCCCAAACTCTGGAGTTTTGGGCTTTTTCTACATTAAATCCTAAATTCATATGGAATTAAAACCCTAAATTCCTTTAGGGAATTAAACCCTAAATTCCTATGGGATTAAAAATATGGGATTAAAAATATGGAATTAAAAACATGGAATTAAAAATATGGGATTAAAAAACATGGAATTAAAAATATGGGATTAAAAATATGGGGTTCAAAACATGGGATTAAAAACATGGAATTAAAAATATGGAATTAAAAACATGGAATTAAAAATATGGAATTAAAAACATGGAATTAAAAAATATGGAATTAAAAACATGGAATTAAAAAATATGGAATTAAAACCATGGAATTAAAACTTTCTCAAGGTGCTGCCAGCAGCAAATGGATCCTCTGGGAAGGTTTTTGGGGCCATTTTTGGGGTTTTTGGCTCTTTGGGCAGCTTGGGGTCACTCTCACCTTGGACCGGAGGGGATTTTCCAGGATTTTGGGATTTTTGGGATTTTCCAGGATTTTGGGATTTTGGGGATTTTTGGGATTTTCCAGGATTTTGGGATTTTTGGGATTTTTGGGATTTTGGGATTTTGGGATTTTTGGGATTTTTGGGATTTTCCAGGATTTTGGGATTTTTGGGATTTTGGGATTTTTGGGATTTTTGGGATTTTCCAGGATTTTGGGATTTTTGGGATTTTTGGGATTTTCCAGGATTTTGGGATTTTTGGGATTTTGGGATTTTTGGGATTTTTGGGATTTTTGGGATTTTCCAGGATTTTGGGATTTTTGGGGATTTTTGGGATTTTTGGGATTTTTGGGATTTTTGGGATTTTCCAGGATTTTGGGATTTTTGGGATTTTTGGGATTTTCCAGGATTTTGGGATTTTTGGGATTTTTGGGATTTTTGGGATTTTTGGGATTTTTGGGATTTTCCAGGATTTTGGGATTTTTGGGATTTTTGGGATTTTCCAGGATTTTGGGATTTTTGGGATTTTGGGATTTTTGGGATTTTTGGGATTTTCCAGGATTTTGGGATTTTTGGGATTTTTGGGATTTTCCAGGATTTTGGGATTTTTGGGGATTTTTGGGATTTTTGGGATTTTTGGGATTTTTGGGATTTTCCAGGATTTTGGGATTTTTGGGGATTTTTGGGATTTTTGGGATTTTCCAGGATTTTGGGATTTTTGGGATTTTTGGGATTTTCCAGGATTTTGGGATTTTGGGGATTTTTGGGATTTTTGGGATTTTCCAGGATTTGGGGATTTTTGGGATTTTCCAGGATTTTGGGATTTTGGGGATTTTGGGATTTTTGGGATTTTTGGGATTTTGGGATTTTTGGGATTTTTGGGATTTTCCAGGATTTTGGGATTTTTGGGATTTTTGGGATTTTTGGGATTTTCCAGGATTTTGGGATTTTTGGGATTTTGGGATTTTTGGGATTTTTGGGATTTTCCAGGATTTTGGGATTTTTGGGGATTTTGGGATTTTTGGGATTTTTGGGATTTTCCAGGATTTTGGGATTTTGGGGATTTTTGGGATTTTCCAGGATTTTGGGATTTTTGGGGATTTTTGGGATTTTTGGGATTTTTGGGATTTTCCAGGATTTTGGGATTTTTGGGATTTTTGGGATTTTCCAGGATTTTTGGGATTTTGGGATTTTTGGGATTTTTGGGATTTTCCAGGATTTTGGGATTTTGGGGATTTTGGGATTTTTGGGATTTTTGGGATTTTCCAGGATTTTGGGATTTTTGGGATTTTCCAGGATTTTGGGATTTTTGGGATTTTTGGGATTTTCCAGGATTTTGGGATTTTTGGGATTTTTGGGATTTTTGGGATTTTTGGGATTTTCCAGGATTTTGGGATTTTTGGGATTTTTGGGATTTTCCAGGATTTTGGGATTTTTGGGATTTTTGGGATTTTCCAGGATTTTGGGATTTTGGGGATTTTTGGGATTTTGGGATTTTTGGGGATTTTGGGGATTTTTGGGATTTTCCAGGATTTTGGGATTTTTGGGGATTTTGGGATTTTTGGGATTTTTGGGATTTTCCAGGATTTTGGGATTTTTGGGGATTTTTGGGATTTTCCAGGATTTTGGGATTTTTGGGGATTTTTGGGATTTTTGGGATTTTCCAGGATTTTGGGATTTTTGGGATTTTTGGGATTTTCCAGGATTTTGGGATTTTTGGGATTTTGGGATTTTTGGGATTTTTGGGATTTTTGGGATTTTCCAGGATTTTGGGATTTTTGGGGATTTTTGGGATTTTTGGGATTTTTGGGATTTTTGGGATTTTCCAGGATTTTGGGATTTTTGGGATTTTTGGGATTTTCCAGGATTTTGGGATTTTTGGGATTTTTGGGATTTTTGGGATTTTTGGGATTTTTGGGATTTTCCAGGATTTTGGGATTTTTGGGATTTTTGGGATTTTCCAGGATTTTGGGATTTTTGGGATTTTTGGGATTTTCCAGGATTTTGGGATTTTGGGGATTTTTGGGATTTTGGGATTTTTGGGGATTTTGGGGATTTTTGGGATTTTCCAGGATTTTGGGATTTTTGGGGATTTTGGGATTTTTGGGATTTTTGGGATTTTCCAGGATTTTGGGATTTTTGGGGATTTTTGGGATTTTTGGGATTTTCCAGGATTTTGGGATTTTTGGGGATTTTTGGGATTTTTGGGATTTTCCAGGATTTTGGGATTTTTGGGATTTTTGGGATTTTCCAGGATTTTGGGATTTTTGGGATTTTTGGGATTTTTGGGATTTTTGGGATTTTCCAGGATTTTGGGATTTTTGGGATTTTTGGGATTTTTGGGATTTTCCAGGATTTTGGGATTTTTGGGGATTTTTGGGATTTTTGGGATTTTTGGGATTTTCCAGGATTTTGGGATTTTTGGGATTTTTGGGATTTTCCAGGATTTTGGGATTTTTGGGATTTTTGGGATTTTGGGGATTTTTGGGATTTTCCAGGATTTTGGGATTTTTGGGATTTTTGGGATTTTTGGGATTTTCCAGGATTTGGGGATTTTTGGGGATTTTTGGGATTTTGGGATTTTTGGATTTTGGGATTTTGGGATTTTTGGGATTTAGGGAGAAGCTCCAGCTGCTGTTTTGTCTCCCCAGGGCACGAAGATTGTCTGGAATTGTTACTTGAACACAACCCGTTCGCGTACCTGGAGGGAAACCCCTTCACTCCATTGCACTGTGCAGTGTAAGAGACACCTGAAATAATTCTGGTTATTGAAATAATTATTGCAAAGTCATGGGGAAAGGGAATTTTATCCCAAAATTATTCTGGGGTTTGGAGCCTGAAAAGGGAATTTTGTTTGGAGCCTGAAAAGGGAATTTTAGAGCAAAATTATTCTGGGGTTTGGAGCCTGAAAAGGGAATTTTACCCCAAAATAATTTCAATAATTCCAGGCTGTGGAGCCCCCAAAAAGGGAATTTTATCCCAAAATAATTCTACGGTTTGGAGCCTCAAAAGGGAATTTTAGAGGAAAAATTATTCTGGGGTTTGGAGCCTGAAAAGGGAATTTTGTTTGGAGCCTGAAAAGGGAATTTTACCCCAAAATAATTCTGGGGTTTGGAGCTTGAAAAGGGAATTTTATCCCAAAATAATTCTGGGGTTTGGAGTCTGAAAAGGGAATTTTACCCCAAAATAATTCCAGGCCTGGGTTGGGCTGAAAGGGGAATTTTACCCCAAAATCATTTCAATAATTCGCGGCTGTGGAGCCCCAAAAAGGGAATTTTACCCCAAAATAATTTCAATAATTCCAGACTGTGGAGCCCCCAAAAAGGGAATTTTATCCCAAAATAATTCCAGGCCTGGGTTGGGCTGAAAGGGGAATTTTACCCCAAAATCATTTCAATAATTCGCGGCTGTGGAGCCCCAAAAAGGGAATTTTACCCCAAATCATTTCAATAATTCCAGACTGTGGAGCCCCCAAAAAGGGAATTTTACCCCAAATCATTTCAATAATTCCAGACTGTGGAGCCCCCAAAGGGAATTTTACCCCAAATCATTTCAATAATTCCGGGCTGTGGAGCCCCAAAAAGGGAATTTTACCCCAAATCATTTCAATAATTCGCGGCTGTGGAGCCCCCAAAGGGAATTTTACCCCAAATCATTTCAATAATTCCGGGCTGTGGAGCCCCAAAAAGGGAATTTTACCCCAAAATAATTTCAATAATTCCGGGCTGCGGAGCCCCAAAAAGGGAATTTTACCCCAAATCATTTCAATAATTCCGGGCTGTGGAGCCCCAAAAAGGGAATTTTACCCCAAATCATTTCAATAATTCGCGGCTGCGGAGCCCCCAAAGGGAATTTTCCCCATCTCTGCAGTTCTGGGTCATTCCCGAGCTCTTCTCCCCTCAGAATCAACAACCAGGACGGCGCTGCTGAGATGCTGCTGGAAGCGCTGGGTGCCAAGATTGTCAATAGCAGAGATGCCAAAGGAAGGTGAGTGTTCATTAAGTCTTTTAATTAGTAATTAATTAGTAATTAATTAATTATTAATTATTAATTATCGATTAATTATTAATTAATTATTAATTGCTAATTATTAATTAATTACAATTAATAATTAAGTATTAATTAGTAATTGGTAATTAATTATTAATTAATGATTAATTACAATTAATAATTAATTAAATTATTTATACTTTATTAATAATTAATTAATATTTAATTACAATTAATAATTAATTAAATTATTTATACTTTATTAATAATTAATTAATGATTAATTACAATTAATAATTAATTAAATTATTTCTAATGTATTAATAATTAATTAATAATTAATTACAATTAATGATTAATTAAATTATTTCTAATTATTAATAATTAATTAATTAATGATTAATTACAATTAATAATTAATTAAATTATTTCTAATGTATTAATAATTAATTAATAATTAATTACAATTAATAATGAATTAAATTATTTCTACTTTATTAATAATTAATTAATTATTAGTTACAATTAATAATTAATTTAATTATTTCTACTTTATTAATAATTAATTAATAATTAATTAAAATTAATAATTAATAAATTATCTATACTTCATTAATAATTAATTAATTATTAAAATTATTAATTAATTAAATTATTTCTAATTTATTAATACTTAATTAATTAATAATTAATTAAAATTAATAATTAATTACAATATTTCCCACTCATGCTCAGCTGGTTATTATATCTGTATTACAATATTTCACATTCACACTCAGCTGGTTATTATTTATCTGTATTACATTTAGTTTATCAATATTAATTTGCTGATATTTTTAATTTGTCACATTTGCTTCATTAATATTAATCATTGATAATGCGAGAGTTTGACATTTATGAAATAAAATTTTTTTAAAGTAGCATAATTTTTAAAATTAAAAATATTAAATAAAAACGAGTATTTAAAGTAGTAAATAAAAATATGAATATTATGAAAAATATGAATATTATGAAAATACAAACTCCAAAATAGGAGTATTATTAAAATATTAATATTATGAAAATATTAATATTATGAAAATATAAACTAAAACTAATTAATATTATGAAAAAATAGAATGGAAATCTTTAATCATCCCCCCCTTGTCCTGCCCTGTCCCTGATGGGTTTTGGGTCCCCCAGGACCCCCCTTCACTTCATTAATATTAATCATTAATAATGAGAGAGTTTGACATTTATGAAATAAATTTTCTTAAAAGTAGTGTATTTTATAAAATTAAAAATATTAAATAAAAATGAGTATTTAAACTATTAAATAAAAATGTGAATATTATGAAAATCCAAATGAAACATGAATATTCTGTAAATACAAACTCAAAAATACGAACATTAATAAAATATTAACTAAAAATATGAATATTATGAAAACCCAAATGAGAAATATTAATATTATGAAAATATTAACTACAATTAATAATATGAAAAATAAAACGGAAATCTTTAATCCCCCCCAGGACCCCCCTTCACGCCGCTGCCTTCGCCGACAACGTGCGGGGGCTGCGGCTGCTGCTGCGCCACCAGGCGCTCGTGGACCCGGCCGACAAGATGGGCAGGACCCCCCTGATGGTGGCATCGGAGCACGGGCACACGGCGGCGCTGGGTGGGTACCGAGGGTGGCATCGGAGCACGGGCACACGGCGGCGCTGGGTGGGTACCGAGGGTGGTACTGGGTGGGTACAGAGCGGGCACACGGCGGCGCTGGGTGGGTACCGAGGGTGGCATCGGAGCACGGGCACACAGCGGCGCTGGGTGGGTACAGAGCGGGCACACGGCGGCACTGGGTGGGTACAAAGGGTGGTATCACAGAACGGGCACACGGCGGCACTGGGTGGGTACCGAGGGTGGCATTGGAGCACGGGCACTCGGCGGCGCTGGGTGGGTACCGAGCGGGCACACGGCGGCGCTGGGTGGGTACCGAGGGTGGCATCGGAGCACAGACACACGGCGGCACTGGGTGGGTACCGAGGGTGGCATCGGAGCACGGGCACTCGGCGGCGCTGGGTGGGTACCGAGGGTGACATCACAAAACGGGCACACGGCGGCACTGGGTGGGTACAGAGCGGGCACACGGCAGCGCTGGGTGGGTACTGATGGTGGCATCGGAGCACGGGCACACGGCAGCACTGGGTGGGTACCGAGGGTGGCATCGGAGCACGGGCACACGGCGGCGCTGGGTGGGTACCGAGGGTGGTATCACAGAATGGGCACACGGCGGCGCTGGGTGGGTACTGAGGGCGGCACTGGGTGGGTATCGAGGGTGGTATCACAGAACGGGCACACAGTGGCACGGGGTGGGTACAGAACGGGCACACAGCGGCACTGGGTGGGTACTGAGGGCAGCACTGGGTGGGTACTGAGGCTGGCATTGGAGCACAGGCACACGGCGGCACTGGGTGGGTACCGAGGGTGGCATCGGAGCACAGGCACATGGCAGCACTGTGTGGGTACTGAGGGCGGCACTGGGTGGGTACCGAGGGTGACATCACAAAACGGGCACACGGCGGCACTGGGTGGGTACAGAGCGGGCACACGGCGGCGCTGGGTGGGTACCGAGGGTGGCACTGGGTGGGTACCAAGGGTGGCATCATTGGAGAATATAAAATATATAAAATATATAATATATATATAAAATATATATGATATAGAAAGTAGATAATATATATAAAAGATATAATATATGTATAATACATAAAATATATATCTATAAAAACCTGAGTCACCACACCATGAATGTCACAACTACAGCCTAAAGCAGCACAAAATCTGAAAAATTTATATACAAATATATATAATATATATAATATATTATATATAACATATAATGTATAATATATAATATATAATATATAATATATAATATATAATATATAATATATAATATGTATAAAATATATATCTATAAAAACCTGAGTCACCACACCATGAATCTCACAACTACAGCCTAAAGCGGCACAAAATCTGAAAATATATATATAAAATATATAATATATATAATACATATTATATATAAAGTATATAATATATATAATATATATAAAATATATAATATATGTATCATATATAAAATATATATCAATAAAAACCTGAGTCACCACACCATGAATGTCACAACTACAGCCTAAAGCGGCACAAAATCTGAAAAATTTATATATAAAATATGTAAAATATATAATATATATAAAATATATAATATATATTTTATATATAATATATATATAATATATAATATATATATATCTATAAAAACCTGAGTCACTACACCATGAATGTCACAACTACAGCCTAAAGCAGCACAAAATCTGAAAAATTTATATACAAATATATATAATATATATAATATATTATATATAACATATAATGTATAATATATAATATATAATATATAATATATAATATATAATATATAATATATAATATATAATATATAATATATAATATATAATATGTATAAAATATATATCTATAAAAACCTGAGTCACCACACCATGAATGTCACAACTACAGCCTAAAGCAGCACAAAATCTGAAAATATATATATAAAATATATAATATATATAATACATATTATATATAAAGTATATAATATATATAATATATATAAAATATATAATATATGTATCATATATAAAATATATATCAATAAAAACCTGAGTCACCACACCATGAATGTCACAACTACAGCCTAAAGCGGCACAAAATCTGAAAAATTTATATATAAAATATGTAAAATATATAATATATATAAAATATATAATATATATTTTATATATAATATATATATAATATATAATATATATATATCTATAAAAACCTGAGTCACTACACCATGAATGTCACAACTACAGCCTAAAGCAGCACAAAATCTGAAAAATTTATATACAAATATATATAATATATATAATATATTATATATAACATATAATGTATAATATATAATATATAATATATAATATATAATATATAATATATAATATATAATATATAATATATAATATATAATATATAATATATAATATATAATATGTATAAAATATATATCTATAAAAACCTGAGTCACCACACCATGAATGTCACAACTACAGCCTAAAGCAGCACAAAATCTGAAAATATATATATAAAATATATAATATATATAATACATATTATATATAAAGTATATAATATATATAATATATATAAAATATATAATATATGTATCATATATAAAATATATATCAATAAAAACCTGAGTCACCACACCATGAATGTCACAACTACAGCCTAAAGCGGCACAAAATCTGAAAAATTTATATATAAAATATGTAAAATATATAATATATATAAAATATATAATATATATTTTATATATAATATATATATAATATATAATATATATATATCTATAAAAACCTGAGTCACTACACCATGAATGTCACAACTACAGCCTAAAGCAGCACAAAATCTGAAAAATTTATATACAAATATATATAATATATAATATATAATATATAACATATAATATATAATATATAATATATAATATATAATATATAATATGTATAAAATATATTTATATAAAAACCTGAGTCACCACACCATGAATCTCACAACTACTGCCTAAAGCAGCACAAAATCTGAAAAAATATATATAAAATATATAATATATATTTTATATATAAAATATATAATATATATAATATATATTATATATAAAGTATATAATATATTTGATATATATAAAATATATATGTATAATATATAAAATATATATCTATAAAAACCTGAGTCACCACACCGTGAATGTCACAACTACAGCCTAAAGCAGCACAAAATCTGAAAAATTCATATACAAAATATATAATATATATAATATATTATATATAACATATAATGTATAATATATAATATATAATATATAATATATAATATATAATATATAATATATAATATATAATATGTATAAAATATATATCTATAAAAACCTGAGTCACCACACCATGAATGTCACAACCACAGCCTAAAGCGGCACAAAATCTGAAAAATTTATATATAAAATATGTAAAATATATAATATATATAAAATATATAATATATATTTTATATATAATATATATATAATATATAATATATATATATCTATAAAAACCTGAGTCACTACACCATGAATGTCACAACTACAGCCTAAAGCAGCACAAAATCTGAAAAATTTATATACAAAATATATAATATATATAATATATATAACATATAATGTATAATATATAATATATAATATATAATATGTAATATATAATATGTATAAAATATATTTATATAAAAACCTGAGTCACCACACCATGAATCTCACAACTACTGCCTAAAGCAGCACAAAATCTGAAAAAATATATATAAAATATATAATATATATTTTATATATAAAATATATAATATATATAATATATATTACATATAAAGTATATAATATATTTGATATATATAAAATATATATGTATAATATATAAAATATATATCTATAAAAACCTGAGTCACCACACCGTGAATGTCACAACTACAGCCTAAAGCAGCACAAAATCTGAAAAATTTATATACAAAATATATAATATATATAATATATATTGTATATAACATATAATGTATAATATATAATATATAATATATAATATATAATATATAATATATAATATATAATATGTATAAAATATATATCTATAAAAACCTGAGTCACCACGCCATGAATGTCACAACTACAGCCTAAAGCGGCACAAAATCTGAAAATATATATATAAAATATATAATATATGTAATATATATAAAATATATAATATATGTATCATATATAAAATATATATCTATAAAAACCTGAGTCACCACACCATGAATGTCACAACCACGGCCTAAAGCGGCACAAAATCTGAAAAATAAATATATAAAATATAAAAATATCTATAAAAACCTGCGACCTCAGGATGCTGCTCCTCCCAGAGCTGTCCCCTGGGGACATTTTTTGCCTCTTCCTCACCAGTTCTTCTCCTCTTCCTCCTCCTCCTCCTCCTCCTTGCAGAGTTCCTGCTGTTCCAAGCGAAAGCAAATATTACTGTGCTGGATGTCAACAAGAACACAGCTCTTCACCTGGCCTGCAGCAAGGTGGGACATGGGGCTGCCATGGTGGCACCTCTGGGCCACCTGGCTGTCCTCCTGCGCCGCGGTGGCACCCAGAGCCTGGTGGTCACTTGGTCCAAGCCATGGTGGCACCCAGAGCCTGGTGGTCACTTGGTCCAAGCCATCGTGGTCACTCCCAACCCGTGGTGGCACCCAGAGCCTGGTGGTCACTTGGTCCATTCCATGGTGGTCACTTTGTCCAACCCATGGTGGTCACTCCCAAACCATGATGGTCACTTCGTCCAAGCCACGGTGGCAACCAGAGCCTTGTGGTCACTTTGTCCATTCCATGGTGGTCACTCCCAACCCGTGGTGGCACCCAGAGCCTGGTGGTCCCTTGGTCCAAGCCATGGTGGCACCCAGAGCCTGGTGGTCACTTGGTCCATTCCATGGTGGCAACCAAAGGCTTGCGGTCACTTTGTCCATTCCATGGTGGAAACCAGAGCCTTGTGGTCACTTTGTCCATTCCATGGTGGTCACTTTGTCCAGCCCACGGTGGTCACTTTGTCCAACCCATGATGGTCACTTTGTCCAAGCCACGGTGGCAACCAGAGCCTTGTGGTCACTTTGTCCATCCCATGGTGGTCACTTTGTCCAACCCATGGTGGTCACTTTGTCCATCCCATGATGGTCACTTTGTCCAACCCATGGTGGTCACTCCCAAGCCACGGTGGCAACCAAAGGCTTGTGGTCACCTTGTCCATCCCATGGTGGTCACTTTGTCCAACCCATGGTGGTCACTTTGTCCATCCCATGGTGGTCACTTTGTCCAACCCATGGTGGTCACTCCCAACCCATGGTGGTCACTTTGTCCAGCCTGTGGTGGTCACTTTGTCCAAGCCATGGTGGCAACCAGAGGCTTGTGGTCACTCTGTCCGTTCCATGGTGGTAACCAGAGCCTTGTGGTCACTCTGTCCATTCCATGGTGGTCACTTTGTCCAAGCTATGGTGGAAACCAGAGCCTTGTGGTCAATTTGTCCACCCCATGGTGGTCACTTTGTCCAGTTCATGGTGGCAACCAGAGCCATGGTGGTCACTTTGTCCAACCCATGGTGGTCACTTTGTCCATTCCATGCTGACAACCAGAGCCTTGTGGTCATTTTGTCCAACCTGCAGTGGTCACTTTGTCCAAGCCATGGTGTTCATTTTGTCCAGCCTGTGGTGGTCACTTTGTCCAACCCATGGGGGTCACTTTGTCCAACCCATGGTGGTCACTCCCAACCCATGGGAGTCACTTTGTCCAACCCATGGTGGTCACTCCCAACCCATGGGGGTCACTTTGTCCAACCCATGGTGGTCACTTTGTCCCACCCATGGTGGCAACCAGAGCCTTGTGGTCACCTTGTCCAGCCCACGGTGGTCACTTCGTCCAACCCACGATGGTCACTTTGTCCAAGGCATGGTGATCACTCCCAACCCATGATGGCAACCACAGGCTTGTGGTCACTTTGTCCAAGCCATGGTGGCACCCAGAGCCTTGTGGTCACTTTGTCCAACCCATGATGGTCACTTTGTCCAACCCATGGTGGTCACTCCCAACCCATGGGGGTCACTTTGTCCAACCCATGATGGTCACTTTGTCCA
The DNA here is from genome assembly GCF_027887145.1 of Ammospiza caudacuta. Taxonomy (NCBI): domain Eukaryota; kingdom Metazoa; phylum Chordata; class Aves; order Passeriformes; family Passerellidae; genus Ammospiza; species Ammospiza caudacuta. Next base: position 3,596,243 of record NC_080623.1, read on the forward strand.
ACCCATGGTGGTCACTCCCAACCCATGGGGGTCACTTTGTCCAACCCATGGGGGTCACTCCCAACCCATGATGGCAACCACAGGCTTGTGGTCACTTTGTCCAAGCCATGGTGGCACCCAGAGCCTTGTGGTCACTCTGTCCACTCCAAGGAGGGCCAGCAGGTGCCAGGGTGACCTGGGGGAGCAGGACAGTTCAGGGGATGGTTCTCCTGCCCTGAATGTCCCCGTGTGTCCCCAGGGCCATGAAAAGTGTGCCTTGTTGATCCTGGGGGAAACCCAAGACCTTGGCCTTATCAATGCAAGTAACAGTGCTCTGCAGATGTGAGTGCACAGCTGGCAAACTGGGCAAACTGGGCAAACTGGGCAAACTGGGCAAACTGGGAATGAGGGGGAAAATGGGGGGAACTGGGAATGGAGGAGCTGGGAATGGGGGGGAAATGGGGAATGGGGGAGAAAATGGGAATGGGGGGAAATGGGGAATGGGAGGAAATGGGAATGGGGGAACTGGGAATGGGGGGAAAAATGGGGAATGGGAGGAAATGGGAATGAGGGAAACTGGGAATGGGGGGGAAATGGGGAGTGGGAGAGAAAATGGGAATGGGGGAACTGGGAATGGAGGGGGGAATGGGGAATGGGGAATGGGGGAGAAAATGGGAATGGGGGAACTGGGAATGGGGGGGAAAATGGGAATGAGGGAAACTGGGAATGGAGGGGGGAATGGGGAATGGGAGGAAATGGGAATGGGGGAGAAAATGGGAATGGGGGGGAAATGGGGAATGGGAGGAAATGGGAATGGGGGAAATGGGGAATGGGAGGAAATGGGAATGGGGGAGAAAATGGGAATGGGGGGGAAATGGGGAGTGAGAGGAAATGGGAATGGGGGAACTGGGAATGGGGGGAAAAATGGGGAATGGGAGGAAATGGGAATGGGGGAACTGGGAATGTGGGAATGGGGGAACACTGGGAAGTGTGAACAGGCAAGCCACGAGCCCACCCTTGAAACCACTCCAAAATTTTGGCACGGGGTGTTCTGTGGAGTTTTGGGGCAGGATTTTGTGGTAGAGTTTTGTGGTGAAGTTTTGGGGTGGGATTTCAGGGTAGGATTTTGGGGTGGGATTTCGGGTGGATTTTAAGGTGGATTTTAGGGTGGGATTTAGGGGCTGTAATGATATTTTCCCCCTCCCTAGGCCGCTGCACATCGCGGCGCGGAACGGCCTGGCCTCGGTGGTGCAGGCCCTGCTCAGCCGCGGGGCCACCGTGCTGGCTGTGGATGAAGAAGGTGAGGGTGAGTGTGTGAGTGTGTGTGAGTGTGAGTGTGTGAGTGTGAGTGTGAGAGTGTGTGTGCCCCAGGGCTCCTGTGGGGCTGCAGCCACCCTGGGGAGCGCCCAGAGCCCGGGGAGTGCTCAGCCACAGCCCCCCCAGAACAGAACATCCTCCCTCACCCCATCCCACACCCCAGAACGCCTCATCCTATGACCCCACAGCCCCACAGCCCCACACCCTCAGAACCCCACACCCCATTCCCCAGCCCCACAGTCCCAAACCCCACACCCTCACACCCCTCATCCCTCACACCGCTCACCCCTCACAGCTCCCTGGTTCCCTCAGGTCACACCCAGCCCTGGTGTGCGCCCCCAGCAAGGACGTTGCCAACTGCCTGGCACTGATCCTCTCCACCATGAACCCCACACCCCACAATCCCCCAATCCTACACCCCATTCCATGACCCCACATCCCCAGAACCCCACACCTCACCCTCACACCGCTCACCCCTCACGGCTCCCTCACCCCCCTCACTGCTCACCCCTCATGGCTGCCTGTGTCCCTCAGGTCACACCCCAGAACCCCACACCTCATCCTGTGACCCCACAACCCCTCACACCCCACACCCTCAGAGTCCCACACCCCATCCCACACCCTCACACCCCTCATGGCTGCCTGGTTCCCTCAGGTCACACCCCAGCCCTGGCGTGCGCCCCCAGCAAGGACGTTGCCGACTGCCTGGCACTGATCCTCTCCACCATGGAGCCTTTCAGAACCCCACACCCCACAACCCCCCAGTTCTATACCCCCACAATCCCCCAATCCTACACCCCATTCCATGACCCCACATCCCCAGAACCCCACACCTCACCCTCACACCGCTCACCCCTCATGGCTGCCTGTGTCCCTCAGATCACACCCCAGAACCCCACACCTCATCCTGTGACCCCACAACCCCTCTCACCCCACACCTCACCCTGCTCACCCCTCACACCTCCGTGTGTCCCTCAGGTCACACCCCAGAACCCCACACCTCATCCTGTGACCCCACAGCCCCACAACCCCACACCCTCAGAGTCCCACACCCCATCCCACACCCTCACACCCCTCATGGCTGCCTGGTTCCCTCAGGTCACACCCCAGCCCTGGCGTGCGCCCCCAGCAAGGACGTTGCCGACTGCCTGGCACTGATCCTCTCCACCATGAAACCTTTCAGAACCCCACACCCCACACCCCCCACAATCCCCCAATCCTACACCCCATTCCATGACCCCACATCCCCAGAACCCCACACCTCACCCTCACACCGCTCACCCCTCACGGCTCCCTCACCCCCCTCACTGCTCACCCCTCATGGCTGCCTGTGTCCCTCAGGTCACACCCCAGAACCCCACACCTCATCCTGTGACCCCACAACCCCACAACCCCACACCCTCACACCCCTCACACCTACGTATGTCCCTCAGGTCACACCCCAGAACCCCACACCTCATCCTGTGACCCCACAACCCCTCACACCCCACACCCTCAGAGTCCCACACCCCATCCCACACCCTCACACCCCTCATGGCTGCCTGGTTCCCTCAGGTCACACCCCAGCCCTGGCGTGCGCCCCCAGCAAGGACGTTGCCGACTGCCTGGCACTGATCCTCTCCACCATGGAGCCTTTCAGAACCCCACACCCCACAACCCCCCAGTTCTATACCCCCACAATCCCCCAATCCTACACCCCATTCCATGACCCCACATCCCCAGAACCCCACACCTCACCCTCACACCGCTCACCCCTCACGGCTCCCTCACCCCCCTCACTGCTCACCCCTCATGGCTGCCTGTGTCCCTCAGGTCACACCCCAGAACCCCACACCTTAATCCTGTGACCCCACAGCCCCACAACCCCACACCCTCAGAGTCCCACACCCTCACACCCCTCATGGCTGCCTGTGTCCCTCAGGTCACACCCCAGAACCCCACACCTCATCCTGTGACCCCACAGCCCCACAACCCCTCACACCCCACACCCCGCTCACCCCTCACACCTCCGTGTGTCCCTCAGGTCACACCCCAGCCCTGGCGTGCGCCCCCAACAAGGACGTTGCCGACTGCCTGGCACTGATCCTCTCCACCATGAAGCCTTTCCCGCCCAAGGACGCGCTCGGCTCCTTCAGCCTCAGCCTCCTCACGAACTGCGGCATCGCGGCCAAGGCGGCGGCGGCGGCCTGCGGGGCCCTCCCGGTGCCGGTGCCGGCGTGCGGGGCCCTCCCGGTACCGGCGTGCGGGGCCCTCCCGGTGCCGGCCCGCGGGGCCCTCCCGGTGCCGGTGGCGGCGTGCGGGGCCCTCCCGAACGGCTCCTCCTGCCCCTACTCCAAGGAACGCCACAGCGCCATCGGCCTGGACGGCTGCTACTCGGAGTGACCTCCTCCTCCTCCTCCTCCTCCTCCTCCCCCGACCACGGGTGACCCGATATCTTTATTCTATTTATTTAGAAATTCTATAAATATAGGGCACTTTAAAGGAGAACAAGACCGGGCGGGCCCAGCGTGGGGTGGGTGGGGGTGAGGGTGAGGCCGAGAGTTCGGGGTTTGTGTGGTTCCAGTGGGGTCACAGCGGTGCCAGGCTCGATCCCTGTGCCCAAACTGGATGGCAGGAGCTGGAAAGGGCAGGGTTTGGGCTGGCACGTTCCTGGTACCCTCCCAAACCTCCCTGGCATGGAAGGGGCAGGATTTGGGCTGGCACATTCCTGATGCTCTCCCAGCCCTCTCTGGCTGGCAAGAGGTGGTGGAAAGAACAGGATTTGGGCTGGCACATCCCTGGCATGGAAGGGGCAGGATTTGGGCTGGCACGTTCCTGGTACCCTCCCAAACCTCCCTGGCATGGAAGGGGCAAGATTTGGGCTGGCACGTTCCTGGTACCCTCCCAAACCTCTGTGGCTGGCAGGATTTGGGCTGGCACATCCCCCATGCCCTCCCTGGCTGGGCATGGGCTGGAGGGGCAGGATTTGAGCTGGCAGGAGCTGGAAAGGGCAGGGTTTGGGCTGGCACATCCCCAGTCCCATTCCCTGTGCCCAGCCTGGATGGCAGGAGCTGGAAAGGGCAGGGTTTGGGCTGGCACGTTCCTGGTACCCTCCCAAACCTCCCTGGCATGGAAGGGGCAGGATTTGGGCTGGCACATTCCTGATGCTCTCCCAGCCCTCTCTGGCTGGCAAGAGGTGGTGGAAAGAACAGGATTTGGGCTGGCACATCCCTGGCATGGAAGGGGCAGGATTTGGGCTGGCACGTTCCTGGTACCCTCCCAAACCTCCCTGGCATGGAAGGGGCAAGATTTGGGCTGGCACGTTCCTGGTACCCTCCCAAACCTCTGTGGCTGGCAGGATTTGGGCTGGCACATCCCCCATGCCCTCCCTGGCTGGGCATGGGCTGGAGGGGCAGGATTTGAGCTGGCAGGAGCTGGAAAGGGCAGGGTTTGGGCTGGCACATCCCCAGTCCCATTCCCTGTGCCCCTGTGCCCAAACTGGATGGCAGGAGCTGGAAAGGGCAGGGTTTGGGCTGGCACATCCCCAGTCCCATTCCCTGTGCCCAGCCTGGATGGCAGGAGCTGGAAAGGGCAGGGTTTGGGCTGGCACGTTCCTGGTACCCTCCCAAACCTCCCTGGCATGGAAGGGGCAAGATTTGGGCTGGCACATTCCTGGTACCCTCCCAACCTTTCCTGTCTGGCAGTGTTTAGGCTGGCACATGCCTGGCGTGGAAGGGCAGGGATTGGGCTGGCACATTCCTGGTGCCCTCCCAACCTTTCCTGGCTGGCAGGAGGTGGTGGAAGGAACAGGATTTGGGCTGGCACACCCCTGGCATGGAAAGGGCAGGATTTGGGCAGGCAAGATTTGGCCTGGCACACCCCTGGCATGGAAAGGGCAGGATTTGGGCAGGCAGGATTTGGGCTGGCACACCCCTGGCATGGAAAGGGCAGGATTTGGGCGGGCAGGATTTGGGCTGGCACACCCCTGGCATGGAAAGGGCAGGATTTGGGCAGGCAGGATTTGGGGATTTTTGGGGATTTTTGGGGATTTTTTGGGGATTTTTTGGGGATTTTTTGGGGAATTTTTTGGGGATTTTTTGGGGATTTTTGGGGAATTTTGGGGAATTTTTGGGGGAATTTTTGGGGATTTTTTAGGGAATTTTGGGGGATTTTTTGGTAATTTTTGGGGAATTTTTGGGGAATTTTTGGGGATTTTTTGGGGAATTTTTGGGGAATTTTTGGGGGAATTTTTTGGAGATTTTTTGGGGAATTTTTGGGGATTTTTGGGGATTTTTTTGGGGAATTTTTGGGGAATTTTGGGGATTTTTTGGGGATTTTTTGGGGAATTTTTGGGGAATTTTTGGGGAATTTTGGGGATTTTTTGGGGATTTTTTGGGGAATTTTTGGGGATTTTTTGGGATTTTTTGGGGATTTTTTGGGGAATTTTGGGGATTTTTTGGGGAATTTTGGGGATTTTTTGGGGAATTTTTGGGGAATTTTTTGGATTTATTTCCATCCAGGTTGGGAAAATCTCCCCTCTCCTCTCCTCGCCTCAAACCCCAAAAAATAACACTTGAAAAACCCCAAATCTGCTGAATTTTGGGGAATTTTGAGGGATTTTAGGGAATTTTAGGGAAAATTCAATGGGTGCCCACTGGAGCCTCCTCGCCACACCAGGCACTTTAGGGATTCTGTTGATTTTCCATTTATTTTTAATTTTTTTTGTATTTTTCCCCTCTTTTTACCAATTTCTCACCTCTTAAAAATCAATTTTTTTTCCCTTTTGATTTGAACCTCCGTGTTAAAAAAAAAAACAGAATTATTTCCAGAAAAACCAACATTTCCCTTCAAAAAACCACCAAAAAACCACTAAAAAAATTCAAATTCAACATTTTAACCTAAAGAAACAAACGCACTTGCAACTCCTTTTCCACCACTTTATTTTGATTTTTTGGGGTTTTTTTTGGCAGATTTTGGTTTTTGTTTTTTGTTTCTTTCATTTTTAATTTGAATTTTCTTTTTTTTTGCAAATTCTGCTGATGCTGCAGCAAAATTCCAGAAATTTGGGGAATTTTGGGAATTTGGGGAATTTTTTTAACTTTAAATTTTTTTTTTATTTTATTTTAATTTTATTTTATTTATTTCGGTTTTAAATTTTATTTTATTTTAAATTTTTTAAAATTTCATTTTAATTTTAACTTTAAATTTTTAAAATTTTATTTTAATTTTATTTTACTTTAATTTTATTTTATTTTAATTTTATTTCATTTCTTTTATTTTAAATTTTATTTTATTTTAAATTTAATTTCATTTTATTTTTTTTTATTTCATTTTAATTTTAACTTTTATTTTATTTTATTTTATTTTTATTTTTTACTCTTTTTTAAAATTTTATTTTATTTTAATTTTATTTCATTTATTTTATTTTAAATTTTATTTTATTCAAATTTAACTTCATTTCCTTTAAATTTTTTTTTAATTTCACTTCAATTTTAACTTTTAATTTTTTTTTTTTAATTTTATTTTATTTTTTTGAACCAAAACCAAACATTTCCAACCCAAATCTGAAATTTCCCATTTTGACCTTTGGGTGAAAATCAAATTTTTCCTTCAGGACTCAACAAAACGGGCCCTTGAGAGGGGCAGAATTTGAGGAATTTTCTCTTTTTTTTCTCTTTTTTTTGGGATGAAATTTTCCCTCAGCTCAAAACCGGAATAAACTCAAAACTTAAATCAAAAAACCCCAAAAAAATCCCCAAAAAATCTCAAAAAAATCCCAAAAAAATCCCAAAAAAATCCCCCCAAAAATCCCAAAAAATCAAAAAAAAAAAAAAAAAACCAAAAAATCCCCCCAAAAAATCCCAAAAAATCCCAAAAAATCCCCCAAAAAAATCCCAAAAATCCCAAAAAAACCCCAAAAATTCCCAAAAAATCCCCAAAAAATCCCAAAAAAAAAAATCCCAAAAAAAACCCCAAAAATTCCCAAAAAAATCCCAAAAAATCCCAAAAAAAATCCCAAAAAAATCCCAAAAAAATCCCCCCCAAAAAATCCCAAAAAATCCCAAAAAATCCCAAAAAATCCCAAAAAATCAAAAAAATTCCAAAAAATCCAAAGAAATCCCAAAAAATAAAAAAAAAATCCCAAAAAAACCCCCAAAAATCCCAAAAAATCCCAAAAAATCCCAAAAAAATCCCAAAAAAAAATCCCAAAAATCCCAAAAAAAATCCCAAAAAATCCCAAAAAATCCCAAAAAATCCCAAAAAATCAAAAAAATTCCAAAAAATCCAAAGAAATCCCAAAAAATAAAAAAAAAATCCCAAAAAAACCCCCAAAAATCCCAAAAAATCCCAAAAAATCCCAAAAAAATCCCAAAAAAAAAAATCCTAAAAAAAACCCCAAAAATTCCCAAAAAAATCCCAAAAAATCCCCAAAAAATCCCCCAAAAATCCCAAAAAATCAAAAAAAAAAAATCCCCAAAAATCCCAAAAAATCCCAAAAAATCCCAAAAAAAATCCCAAAAAAAATTCCCAAAAATCCCCCAAAAAAATCCCAAAAAATCCCCAAAAAATCCCAAAAAATCCCCCAAAAATCCCAAAAAATAAAAAAAAAAATCCCAAAAAAATCCCAAAAAATCCAAAAAAATCCCAAAAAATCAAAAAAATTCCTCAAAAAATCCAAAAAAATCCCAAAAAATAAAAAAAATCCCAAAAAATCCCCCAAAAATCCCAAAAAATCCCAAAAAATCCAAAAAAAATCCCAAAAAATCCCAAAAAATAAAAAAAAATCCCAAAAAATCAAAAAAAATCCAAAAAAATCAAAAAAATTCCCAAAAAATCCCAAAAAATCCCCAAAAAATCCCAAAAAATCCAAAAAAATCCCAAAAAAATCCCAAAAAATTCCCAAAACCCCCCCCCCAAAAAAATCCCAAAAAAACCCCCAAAAAATCCCAAAAAAATCCCCCCAAAAAAATCCCAAAAAACCCCAAAAAATCCCCCAAAAAATCCCAAAAAATCCTCAAAAAAATCCCAAAAAAATCCCAAAAAAAATCCCCAAAAAAATCCCAAAAAATCTCCAAAAAATCCCAAAAATTCTCTTTTTTTCTTGAAAATCCTCTCCCTTTCCTCCAAGAATTTTTTCCTTCTTTCCCAAGATTTTTTGCCTTATTTGAAAATTATTTTTTCTTCATTTTCCAATCATTTTTTCCTCCTTTAAAAGAATTTTTTTCCCACTTTTCAAAGATCCTTTTCCTTTTTTTTTAATATTTTTCCATTTTAAAAATATTTTTCTTTTTTTTAATATTTTTCCTTTTTCTTTAATATTTTTCTTTTTTTTAATTTTTTTTTTAACATTTTTCCTTTTTTTAAATATTTTCCTTTTTCTTTAATATTTTTCCTTTTTCTTTAATATTTTTCTTTTTTTTTTAATATTTTTCTTTTTTTTTAAATATTTTTCCTTATTTTTTAAAATATTTCCCCTTTTTTTTTGGAAAATCCTTTTCCTTTTCTTTGCAAAATAATTTCCCTTTTATTTAATATTTTCCTTTTTAATAATATTTCTCCTTTTTTTTATATTTTTCCCTTTTTTTGAAAATATTTTTCCTTTTTTCAAACAATTCTCTCCCTTATTTTCCACCCTTTTTTCTTCTTTTTTTTTCAATTTTTTTCCCCTTTTCTCAGAAAATATTTTCCCTTTTCTTAAAAAATAAATTTCCTTTTTATTTTTAAAAATATTTTTTTTTTTAAATCTTCTTCCTTTTGAAAAACCATTTCCCTTTTATTGAAATCTTTTCCTTTTCTCATTTTCCCCCTTTTTTTTTTTGCAAAATTTCAAATTTTTTTCAAATTTTCCCCCATTTTTGGAACCTTTTTTTACATTTTTTCCTTTATTTTTAAAACCTCTTTTCCCATTTTTTTTGCCAAGGTCATTTCCAATATTCTACACAGAAAAAGTGGGAAAAAAATTAAATTATCATCAAAAAAACAGAGAGAAATATTTAAATTTTCCTGCAAAAATTCCCTCAATTCCCCTCTCCCGAATCCCTGAAACCTCCCAGGATTTGGGGATTTTTGGGGATTTTTTGAGGGATTTTTTTGGGATTTTTTGCGGGATTTTTTTTTATTTTTTGAGAGATTTTTTGGGATTTTTGGAGGAATTTTGGAGGATTTTTTTGAGGATTTTTGGGATTTTTTTGGGAATTTTTTGAGGATTTTTGGGATTTTTTGGGAATTTTTTGAGGATTTTTTTGGGATTTTTTGAGGATTTTTGGGATTTTTTGGGAATTTTTTGAGGATTTTTTTGGAATTTTTTGGGTAATTTTTTGAGGATTTTTTGAGGATTTTTTTGAGGATTTTTGGGATTTTTTGGGAATTTTTTGAGGATTTTTTGAGGATTTTTTTGGAATTTTTTGGGGAATTTTTTGAGGATTTTTTGAGGATTTTTTTGAGGATTTTTGGGATTTTTTGGGGAATTTTTTGAGGATTTTTTGGGGAATTTTTTGAGGATTTTTTGAGGATTTTTTTGGGATTTTTTGGGGGAATTTTTGGAGGATTTTTGGAGGATTTTTTTGAGGATTTTTGGGATTTTTTTGGGAATTTTTTGAGGACTTTTTTTGAGGATTTTTTTGGGATTTTTTGAGGATTTTTTTTGAGGATTTTTTTGGAATTTTTTGGGGGAATTTTTGGAGGATTTATTTGAGGATTTTTTGGAGGATTTTTTGGGACGTTTGAGGATTTTTTTGAGGATTTTTTGGGATTTTTTTGGGATTCTTGGGGAATTTTTGGAGGATTTTTTGGAGGATTTTTTGGGGAATTTTTGGAGGATTTTTTGAGGATTTTTTTTGAGGATTTTTTCGAATTTTTTTGAATTTTTGGAGGATTTTTTTGAGGATTTTTTTTGAGGATTTTTTTGGGATTTTTTGGAGGATTTTTTGAGGATTTTTTTTTTTATTTTTTGGGAATTTTTTGAGGATTTTTTTTTTGAGGATTTTTTTTTATTTTTGGGGGGAATTTTGGAGGATTTATTTGAGGATTTTTGGGATTTTTTGGGGATTTTTTTGGGAAGTTTTGGAGGAATTTTTGGAGGATTTTTTGGGACTTTTGAGGATTTTTTTTAAGGATTTTTTTGGGATTTTTTTGGGGAATTTTTTGAGGATTTTTGGAGGATATTTTGAGGATTTTTTTTATTATTTTTTGGGAATTTTTGGAGGAATTTTGGAGGATTTTTTTGAGGATTTTTTTTCGGTTTTATTTTTTTAATTTTGGAGGATTTTTTGAGGATTTTTTTTTATTTTTTGGGGTTTTTTGGAGGATTTTTTTTCGGAATTTTTGGAGGATTTTTTTTTTTATTTATTTTTTCGGAATTTTTGGAGGATTTTTGGAGGTTTTTTTTTTTTGGAATTTTTGGAGGATTTTTTTTTTATTTTTTGGGAATTTTTGGAGGATTTTTTGAGGATTTTTGGAGGATTTTTTTCGAAATTTTTGGAGGATTTTTTTGAGGATTTTTGGATTTTTTGGGGAATTTTTGGAGGATTTTTTGAGGATTTTTTTGTCAAATTCCCCCATTCCCAGGGAATTCCCAAATTTCCCCTTTCCCCCCTGCCCTCCCTTGGTGCCCCCATGGCAATGAGAGGATTTTTCACTGCTTTTCTCATTTTCCCCATTATTTCCGAGGTAATAATTTCATTTTTGGGTTCATTTTTTGCTGCCCTTGTCCCCAAAGTGTCACCTCTGCTCAGAGACAATCAAAGCCACCCCCAAAAGGGCTTCCCCACCCCTTGAAATAAAAATAATAATAAAAATAATGTTAAAAAATTAATAATAATAATTCTAATTATTATTATTAATTAATAATTCTAATAACGAAGGGAAAGGAGGTTCCAGCAGCGCATCCAGAGGGGGAAGGGGTGGGAAAAAAGGGGGGAAATTTTGAATTTTCGTGGCCTTTTTTTTCGTTTTAGCGTCCCAGTCTTGTTCTCCTTAATTCTGTATCATTCTTGTCGACAGCACAGCTTGACAATTTAATTAATAATCAAAGTGTTTGGTAAGAATTAATTAATTGCATTTATTTTGCTAAACGAGATTGGAAGATTATTATTTTTTTTTTAATTAATTAATTTTTTTTTTTTTTTGGTGATGGTTTTTCCCCCCTCCCGCCCGGTGCTTGTTTAAAAAAAGATTTAAAACAAAAAAAAAAAAATACAAAAAAAAATTACAAAAAAAATAAAGGGATGGAGGGAAACTTCCGCTGCCCTTTCCCCTTCAAAAATCCCAAATTTTTCCATCCCTTTTATGCCAAAGTCAACAAAATTTATTTCGCTTTTATCCCGTTTATTTGGAACGCTGAGATTCCTTTTCCTGAAAAAATAACATTAAAAACCCAAAAAAAAAAGGAAGTTTCTCTCCCACCCTTTGGTCCAAAGCACTTGCTTCGAGTAAAAAGCACTTTTGTTGAAAAAAAATGAAAAATGAGTCTGAATTTCCCTTTAGCATCCCACGGGACAGAGAGCAGCAAGAGGGAGGTGAGAGCGTCTTTGGATTTATTTTTTCAGTTGGGATTGAAGAGAGAAAGATGAAAAAAAATGCCAAAAAAAAAAAAAATTAAAAAAATAATTTTAAAAAATTTTCATTTTTTTTTTAGGGAATGAGTGGGCGAAGGGAAGTTGTGGTTTCGAGAGAGAGAGAGAGAGAGTGGGAGGTGGAAAGAAATGAAAAAATGGTGTTTGAGAGAGAAAAAGCGAAAAAAAAAAAATGGAATTTAAAAAATTTTAAAAATTTAAAAAATAAAAAAAAAAAAAAAAAAGAAGAATCCAACAGCACAAAAAAAATAACAAAAAAAAAAAAAAAATTAAAAAAAAAAAACAAAACAAAAATGGGAAATGGAGATTTCAGAGTCCCCGGGGGATTTTGCACTGCCCGAGCGAGGGGCGCCACCCCCTGAGCCATAAACCTGCGACAAACACTGAATGTACCGGGACAGCTGGGGACAGCTGGGGACAGCACGGGATAACCTGGGGACAGCTGGGGACAGCACGGGGACAGCCCGAGATAGCCCAGGGTAACCTGGGGACAGCACGGGACAGCACAGGGAACAGCTGGGGACAGCACAGGGACAAAACGGGGACAGCTGGGGACAGTACGGGATAACCTGGGGACAGCTGGGGACAGCACAGGGACAGCCCGAGATAGCCCAGGGTAACCTGGGGACAGCACGGGATAACCTGGGGACAGCTGGGGACAGCACGGGGACAGCACGGGGACAGCACGGGACAGCCCAGGGACAAAACGGGGACAGCTTGGGGACAGCACGGGACAGCCCGGGATAACCTGGGGACAGCACAGGGACAGCTTGGGGACAGCACAGGGACAGTCTGAGATAGCCTGGGATAAGCCCGGGTCAGCCTGGGGACAGCTGGGGACAGCACGGGATAACCTGGGGACAGCTGGGGACAGCACAGGGACAGCACTGGGACAGCCCAGGATAACCTGGGGACAGCACGGGACAGCTGGGGACAGCACGGGATAGACTGGGGACAGCTTGGGGACAGCTTGGGGACAGCACGGAACAGCCAGGATAACGTGGGGACAGCACGGGATACCTGGGGACAGCTTGGGGACAGCCCGGGATAGCCCAGGGACAAAACGGGGACAGCTTGGGGACAGCCCAGGACAACCCCGGGATAGCCTGGGATAGACAGAGACAGCCTGGGGACAGCTTGGGGACAGCTTGGGACAGCTTGGGGACAGCTTGGGGACAGCCCAGGACAACTCCAGGATAGACAGGGATGGCCTGGGATAACCTGGGATGGCCCCGGGATAGCTCGGGACAAGCTGGGGACAGCCTGGGCTAGCCCAGGGACAGCTGGGGACAGCTGGGGACAGCTTGGGGACAGTCCAGAACAGCCTGGGATAGACAGGGACAGCCTGGGGTAACCTGGGATAGCCTGGGGACAGCTTGGGGACAGCTTGGGGACAACCCAGGATAGTCTGAGATAGCCTGGGATAGCCCGGGTGAGCCTGGGGACAGCACGGGGACAGCTTGGGGACAACCCGGGATAGCCCAGGGACAGTTTGGGGACAGCCTGGGGTAACCTGGGGACAACGGGGGACAACCCTGGGACAGCCTGGGGACAATCCAGGATAGCCCGGGATAGACAGGGACAGCTGGGGACAGCCTGGGGTAACCTGGGATAGCTCGGGACAGGCTGGGGACAGTCCCGGGACAGCCCAGGGACAGCTTGGGGACAGTCCCGGGACAGCCCCGGGGCCGCTGCTGCCGCCACTCCCCGGCCATGGGGTTGTT
>NC_080623.1:3610015-3722426 GCF_027887145.1 Ammospiza caudacuta
AAAACCTTGGGGAAGTCTCAAAATCCTGAGGGATTCAAGAACCTTGAGGGGTTCCAGAACTTTGAGGGGGTCTCAAAAACCTTGAGGGGTCCCAAAACCTTGAGGGGTCCCAAAACCTTGAAGAGTCCCAGAACTTTGAGGGGTCCCAGACGCCCACAGAACTTTGAGAGGTCCCTGAACATTGAGGGGTCCCAAAATCTTGAGGGGTCCCTGGCCCTTGAGAGGTCCCAGAACCTTGAGGGGTCCCAAAACCTTGAGAGGTCCCAAAACCTTGAGGGGTCCCAAAACCTTGAGGGGTCCCAGAACCTTGAGGGATCCCAGAATCTTTAGGGGTTACAGAACCTTGAAGGGTCCCAAAATCTTGAGGGGTCCCAAAATCTTGAGGGGCCCCAAAATCTTTAGGGGTTACAGAACTTTGAGACGTCCCAAAACCTTGAGAGGTCCCAGAACCTTGAGGGGTCCCAGAACCTTGAGGGGTCCCAAAACCTTGAGAGGTCCCAAAATCTTTAGGGGTTACAGAACTTTGAGAGGTCCCAAAACCTTGAGGGGTCCCAAAACCTTGAGAGGTCCCAAAATTTTGAGGGGTCCCAAAACCTTGAGGGGTCCCAGAATTGTGAGGGGTCCCAGAGTCTTGAGGAGTCCCAAAAATTTGAGAGGGCCCCAAAATCTTGGTGGGGGGGTGGGGTCACAGAATCTTGAGGTGTCCCAGAATCTTGAGGGGTTCTGGACCTCCCGGAGGAGTCTCAGAACCTTGAAGGATCCCAAAATCTTGAGGGCGTCCCAAAACCTTGAGGGATCCCAGACCTCCCTGAGGGGTCCCAAAAATCCTGAGGGGTCCTGGAATCTTGAGGGGTCCCAAAACCTTGAGGGATCCCAGAATCTTGAGGAGTTCCAGAACTTTGAGGGATCCCAAAATCTTGAGGGGTCCCAGAATTGTGAGGAGTCCCAGAAATTTGAGGGGGGTCCCAAATCCTTGAGGGGTTCCAGAACTTTGAGAGGTCCCAAAACCTTGGGGAGGTCTCAAAATCCTGAGGGATTCAAGAACCTTGAGGGGGGGGGGGGGGGGGTTCCAGAACTTTGAGGGGGTCTCAAAAACCTTGAGGGGTCCCAAAATCTTGAGGGGTCCCAAAACCTTGAAGAGTCCCAGAACTTTGAGGGGTCCCAGACGCCCCCAGAACTTTGAGAGGTCCATGAACATTGAGGGGTCCCAGAATCCTGAGGGGTTCCAGAATTTTGAGGGGTCTCAGAACTTTGAGGGGTTCCAGAACTTTGAGGGGTCCCAGAATTTTGAGGGGTTCCAAAATCTTGAGGGGTCCCAGAGTCTTGAGAGGTCCTAAAATCTTGAAGGGTCCCAAAACTTTGAAGGGTTCCAAAACTTTGAGGGATCCCAAACCTTGAGGGGTCCCAAAACCTTGAGGAATTCCAGAACTGTGAGGGATCCCAAAATCTTGGGGTGTCCCAAAAACTTGAAGGGTTACAGAATCCTGAGGAGTTCCAGACCCCCCCAAGGGGTCCCAGATCTTTGAGGGATCCCAGACCCTGAGGGGTCCCAGAATCTTGAGGGGTCCCAAAACCTTGGGGAGATCCCAGAACTTTGAGAGGTCCCAAACTTTGAGGGGTCTCAGAATCTTGGGGGGGGTCCCAGAACCTTGAGTGATCCGAGAACTTTGAGGGGTCCCAGAATTGTGAGGTGTGCAAAATCTTGAGGACTCCCAGAACTTCAAAGGGTCCCAGAATTTTGAGGGGTCCCAGAACTTTGAGGGGTCCCAGAATCTTGAGAGGTCCCAAAACCTTGAGGTGTCCCAAAATCTTGAAGGGTCCCAAAACTTTGAGGGGTCCCAGAACTGTGAGGAGGAGTCCCAGAACTTTGAGGGGTCCCAGAACTTTGAGGGGTCCCAGAATCTTGAGGGGTTCCAGACCCCCCCAAGAGGTCCCAAAACCTTTAGGGGTCCCAGAATCTTGAGGAGTCCCAAAATTGTGAAGAGTCCCAGAACTTTGAGGGGTCCCAGACCCCCCCAGAACTTTGAGAGGTCCCTGAACATTGAGGGGTCCTAAAACCTTGAGGGATTCCAGAACCTTGAGGGGTTCCAGAACCTTGAGGGGTCCCAAAACTGTGAGGAGTCCCAGAATTTTGAAGGCTCCCAAAACCTTGAGGGGTCCCAGAATCTTGAGGGGTCCCAAAACCTTGAGGGGTCCCAGACTCCCCTGAGAGATCCCAGAATCCTGGGGAAAAAAAAAAAAAAAAACAAAACAAACCCCCCAAAAAAAAAAAGCCAAACCATTCAGAATTTATCTCTTTCTACCCTGAAACTGTGACCAAATCCTCTTTTTATTGCAGCTCTGGCTCAGTTTTGTTCATTCAACCTCGTGCTCGGGGGTCCTTCCTCTTCCTCAGCTCCTCGCGGGGTTCAGGGGGTTCGGGTTCGGGTTCTCCAGGGGAAATTCGGGTTCAGGGGGTTTGGGTCCTCGGGGGAAATTCGGGTTCAGGGGGTTCGGGTTCTCCAGGGGAAATTCGGGTTCAGGGGGTTCGGGTTTGGGTCCTCCCGGGGAAATTCGGGTTCAGGGGGTTCGGGTTCGGGTTCTCCAGGGGAAATTTGGGTTCAGGGGGTTCGGGTTTGGGTCCTCTGGGGAAATTCGGGTTCAGGGGGTTCGGACCCAGCCCCGGAGCCGCCCGTGACCCCCGGGGGACAACGCGGGGACCCCGAGTCCCCTCCCTGGGGCTGCTCCGGCACCGCGAAACCCCCGGGGCTTCTTGAGGAGGGGGCAAATCCAACCCTGGGGAGGGTCCCGGGGGGCGTCCCGGGGTCCCTCAGGGCTGCAGCCAGGAGCGCAGGTGCCCCTCGGCCAGGGCGATGCCCAGCATGATGCCCGCGCCCAGCAGGAACCCCGCGTTCTGCAGCGCGAAGCGGCCCCAGGTGCCCTCGGCGGAGCCGCGCAGAGCCTCGGGGAGCTGCGGGAGAGCGGGGAGGGGGCTCCGTGAGACCCCCGGACACCCTCAAATCCCCTGGGCACCCCCAAAGCCCTGTGAGACCCCCGGACACCCTCAAATCCTACATGAGACCCCCCCCCCCCCCCCCAAACATCCCCAATCCCCTCAGACCACCCAGACATCCCCCAAGGCCCACAGAGCCCCCGTGAGACCCCCGGACACCCCCAAACCCCTTGTGAGACCCCCGGACACCCTCAAATCCATTGTGAGACCCCCAGACACCCCCCAGAGCCCCCATGAGACCCCCAGACACCCCCAAACCCTCCATGAGACTCCCCCAGACCCTCTGTGAGACCCCCGGACACCCCCAAACCCTCCACGACACCCTCAGACACCCCCAAACCCCCCGTGAGACCCCCAAACCCCCCACAAGACCCCGCCCAGACACCCCCAAACCTTCCATGAGACACCACCAGACCCCTTGTGAGACCCCCAGACACCCTCAAATCCATTGTGAGACCCCCCGGACACCCCCAAATCCCCCTGTGAGACCCCCAGACACCCCCAAATCCCCCCCCAGACACCTTCAAACCCCACAGATCCCCCGTGAGACCCCCCGGGACACCCTCAAACCCATGTGGGACCCCCCCAGACACCCCAAAATCCTCTCAGACCCCCCCCCTTCCGCCCGGACACCCTCAAACCTTCCATGAGACCCCTGGACACCTCCAGACCCCCTGTGAGACCCCCGGACACCCTCAAATCCATTGTGAGACCCCCGGACACTCCCCAGAGCCCCCATGAGACCCCCCCCCAGACACCCCCAAACCCTCCATGAGACTCCCCCAGACCCCTTGTGAGACCCCCCCGGACACCCTCAAACGTCCCAGACCCCCTGGACACCCCCAAACCCCCCACAAGACCCCTCCCCCTTCCCCCAGACACCCTCAAATCCATTGTGAGACCCCCGGAGAGCCCCCAAACCCCCTCAGAGCCCCCAAAACCCCCTCAGACCCCCCGAAACCCCCTCAGACCCCCCAAAACCCCCTCAGACTCCCCAAACCCCACACAAGACCACACCCAGACACCCCCAAACCCTCCATGAGACTCCCCCAGACCCTCTGTGAGACCCCCAGACACCCTCAAATCCATTGTGAGACCCCCCGGACACCCCTAAATCTCCCCCCAGACACCCCCAAAACCCCCTCAGAGCCCCCGAATCCCCTCAGAGCCCCCAAAACCCCCTCAGACCCCCCCAAAACCCCCTCAGACTCCCCCAAAACCCCCTCAGACCCCTCAAAACCCCCTCAGACCCCCCGAATCCCCCTCAGACCCCTCAAAACCCCCTCAGACCCCCCGAATCCCCCTCAGACCCCTCAAAACCCCCTCAGACCCCCCGAAACCCCCTCAGAGCCCCCAAAACCCCCTCAGACCCCCCCAAAACCCCCTCAGACCCCCCGAAAGCCCCTCAGATCCCCCGAATCCCCTCAGACCCCCCGAAAGCCCCTCAGACCCCCCAAAACCCCCTCAGAGCCCCCAAAACCCCTTCAGACCCCCCGAAACCCCCTCGGACCCCCCGAATCCCCTCAGAGCCCCCCAAAACCCCCTCAGACACCCCCGAAACCCCCTCAGACCCCTCAAAACCCCCTCAGACCCCCCGAATCCCCCTCAGACCCCTCAAAACCCCCTCAGACCCCCCGAAACCCCCTCAGAGCCCCCAAAACCCCCTCAGACCCCCCCAAAACCCCCTCAGACCCCCCGAATCCCCCTCAGACCCCCCGAAAGCCCCTCAGATCCCCCGAATCCCCTCAGACCCCCCGAAAGCCCCTCAGAGCCCCCAAAACCCCTTCAGACCCCCCGAAACCCCCTCGGACCCCCCGAATCCCCTCAGAGCCCCCCAAAACCCCCTCAGACACCCCCAAAACCCCCTCAGACCCCTCAAAACCCCCTCAGACCCCCCGAATCCCCTCAGACCCCCCAAAACCCCCTCAGAGCCCCCAAAACCCCCTCAGACACCCCCGAAACCCCCTCAGACACCCCAAAACCCCCTCAGACACCCCCAAAACCCCTTCAGACACCCCCAAAACCCCCTCAGACACCCCCAAAACCCCCTCAGACCCCCCGAAACCCCCTCAGACCCCCCAAAACCCCCTCAGACCCCTCAAAACCCCCTCAGACCCCCCGAATCCCCCTCAGACCCCTCAAAACCCCCTCAGACCCCCCGAAACCCCCTCAGAGCCCCCAAAACCCCCTCAGACCCCCCCAAAACCCCCTCAGACCCCCCGAATCCCCCTCAGACCCCCCGAAAGCCCCTCAGATCCCCCGAATCCCCTCAGACCCCCCGAAAGCCCCTCAGAGCCCCCAAAACCCCTTCAGACCCCCCGAAACCCCCTCGGACCCCCCGAATCCCCTCAGAGCCCCCCAAAACCCCCTCAGACACCCCCAAAACCCCCTCAGACCCCTCAAAACCCCCTCAGACCCCCCGAATCCCCTCAGACCCCCCAAAACCCCCTCAGAGCCCCCAAAACCCCCTCAGACACCCCCGAAACCCCCTCAGACACCCCAAAACCCCCTCAGACACCCCCAAAACCCCTTCAGACCCCCCGAAACCCCCTCGGACCCCCCGAATCCCCTCAGAGCCCCCCAAAACCCCCTCAGACACCCCCGAAACCCCCTCAGACCCCTCAAAACCCCCTCAGACCCCCCGAAAGCCCCTCAGAGCCCCCAAAACCCCCTCAGACACCCCCAAAACCCCCAGACCCCCCAAAACCCCCTCAGAGCCCCCAAAACCCCCTCAGACCCCCCCAAAACCCCCTCAGACCCCCTCAAAACCCCCTCAGAGCCCCCAAAACCCCCTCAGACCCCCCGAATCCCCTCAGACCCCTCAAAACCCCCTCAGACCCCCCGAATCCCCCTCAGACCCCCCGAATCCCCTCAGAGCCCCCGAATCCCCTCAGAGCCCCCTCACCATGTCGGCCAGGGCCACGTAGAGGAAGACGCCGGCGGTGGCCGCGAGCAGCCAGGGGGCGAGGGGGGTCCCGCTGCGGCCCAGGGCGACCCCGGCCCCCGCGGCCAGGCAGGAGAGCAGCGCCGAGAGCAGCGAGAGGAGCAGCAGCGAGCGCGGGGCAGCGCCCGCCCGCAGCAGCAGCGCCAGGTCACCTGCGGGCACCGCGGCGGGCACCGGGACTGGCACCGGGACTGGCATCGGGGCTGGCACCGGGGGGTTCGGGGGGGTGGCACTGGGGCGGTCAGAGGGGGTTTGGGGGTGTCCGGGGGTTCTCACAGAGGGTCTGGGGCAGTCTCATGGAGGGTTTGGGGGTGTCTGAGGGGGTTTGGGGGTGTCCGGGGGGGGGTCTTGTGGGGGGTCTGGGGGTCTCACGGGGGGTTTGGGGGTGTCCGGGGGGGGGGTCTTGTGGGGGGTTTGGGGGTCTCATGGAGGGTTTGGGGGTGTCCGGGGGGGGTCTTGTGGGGGTTTGGGGGTCTCACGGGGGGTTTGGGGGTGTCTGAGGGTGTCGTGGAGGGTTTGGGGGTGTCCGGGGGTCTCACAGAGGGTCTGGGGGGGTCTCACGGGGGCTCTGGGGTGTGTCTGGGGGTCTCACAATGGATTTGGGTGTGTCCGGGGGTCTCACAAGGGGTTTGGGGGTGTCTGGAGGTCTCGGAAAGGTTCTGGGGGTGTCCAGGGGTCTCACAGAGAGTCTGGGGGTGTCACAGAGGCTTTCACAGGGGTGTCTGGGGGTGTCTGGGGGTGTCATGGAGGGTTTGGGGGTGTCCGGGGGTCTCACAAGGGATGTCCGGGGGGGCTCACAGAGGCTCTGGGATTGTGGCAGGGGTGGCACCGGGGGGTGGCACTGGGGGGTCAGAGGAGCGGCACCGGGGTGGCACCGGAGAATGGCACCGGGGGGGTCAGGGGAATGGCACCGAGGGGGTCAGGGGGGCGGCATCGAGGGTGGCACCGAGGGGCTCAGGGAGGTGGCACCGGGGATGGCACCGGAGGTTTCGGGGTGTCCCCACCCAGCTCGGGGAGGGGACAGGGCGGGGCGCGGGCACTCACCCAGCTCGTGGGGCAGCTCGTGGCAGAGCACGGCCAGCGCGGTGCTGAGCCCGCTGGAGAGGCCGTGCGAGAAGGCGGCGCCTGCCGAGGGAGAGGGGACCTCGCCCGCTGTGGCCCTGCTGCCCCTGTCCCTCTGTCCCCCTGTCCCTCTGTCCCCCTGTCCCTCTGTCCCCCTGCTGCCCCTGTCCCTCTGTCCCCCTGTCCCTCTGTCCCCCTGTCCCTCTGTCCCCCTGCTGCCCCTGTCCCTCTGTCCCCCTGTCCCTCTGTCCCCCTGCTGCCCCTGTCCCTCTGTCCCCCTGTCCCTCTGTCCCCCTGTCCCTCCGTCCCCCTGCCCCGATGCACTCCTGTCCTCCCGTCCCCCTGTCCTAATGCACCCCTGTCCCCCACATCCTTCTGTCCCTGAGGAAACCTCTTCCCCCTGTCCTTGTGCGCGTCTCCTCCATCCCCATCCCCTTTCCCTCCCCGTTCCCGTCCCCGTTCCCGTTCCCGTCCCCGTTCCCGTTCCCATCCCTGTCCCCGTTCCCGTTCCCGTTCCCGTTCCCGTTCCCGCTCCCGTTCCTGCTCCCATTCCTGTCCCCGTTCCCGTTCCCGTTCCCGTTCCCGTCCCCATCCCCATCCCCGTTCCCCTCCCTGTGTCCGTCCCCGTTCCGGTCCTCGTCCCTGTTTTCATCCCCATTCCCGTTCCCATTCCCGTTCCCGTTCCCGTCCCCCTCCCCATCCCCTGCCCCGTTCCCGTTTCCCGGTCCCGGTCTCACCGATGGCCAGCCCGTCGCTCAGGTTGTGCACGCCGTCCCCGCTCCCGTCCCCGCTCCCGTTCCCGTCCCCAGTTCCCGTTCCCGTCCCCGCTCCCGTTCCCGTCCCCAGTTCCCGTTGCCGTTCCCGTCCCCAGTTCCCGTTCCCGTTCCCGTTCCCGTTCCCGTCCCCATCCCCTGCCCCGTTGCCGTTTCCCGGTCCCGTTCCCGGTCTCACCGATGGCCAGCCCGTCGCTCAGGTTGTGCACGCCGTCCCCCAGCACCACCATCCACACGATGTCGGTGGCACCGGGCCCGGGGGGCAGCGCGGGGCCGTGCGAGTGCCCGTGGGGGGGTCCCGGGGGTCTCGGCTCCAGCTCCGCCTCCGGTGCCGCCAGCGGCCGCAGCTCGGTGCCTGCGGCGGGACGGGCACGGTGGGTCCGGGGCTCCGGTGGGTGCCGGTGCCGGTGCCGGGGCTCCGGTGAGGGGTGCGGGGGGGGTCGTACCTGCCCGTGACGGTGCCAGGCCGGGGGTCTCTCCATGGGAGTGTCCCTGGGGAAAACGGAGGCGTTTTGTGCGGAGCCGGCCCCGGTGCCCTCCCGGTGCCCTCCCGGTGCCCGCCCGGTGCCCGCCCGGCGTCCCGCGCTCACCGTGGCCTCCCGGCGGCGCCGCAGCATCGCCAGCAGCAGCTCCAGCACGAAGAGCGCGTAGATGCCGCCCAGCACCGCCAGCCCCTGCAGCACCGCCGGGCTCGGGTCCCCCGGAGCCTCCGGGTGCCTCCCCTGAGCCTGGAGAGCGGGCGGGAACGGGAATGGGGACGGGAACGGGAGCGGGAGCGGGAACGGGAGCGGGAGCGGGAATGGGAACGGGAATGGGAAGGGGAGCGGGAGCGGGAACGGGAACGGGGATGGGAACGGGAACGGGAATGGGAATGGGAATGGGGACGGGAACGGGAATGGGGATGGGAGCGGGAACGGGGATGGGAACGGGAACGGGGATGGGAACGGGAACGGGAATGGGAACGGGAGCGGGAACGGGAATGGGGACGGGAATGGGAAGGGGAGCGGGAGCGGGAACGGGAACGAGAACGGGGATGGGAACGGGAACGGGAACGGGAATGGGGATGGGGACGGGAACGGGAACGGGAACGGGGATGGGAACGGGAACGGGAATGGGGATGGGGACGGGAACGGGAACGGGAACGGGGATGGGGACGGGGATGGGAACGGGAACGGGAATGGGAACGGGGACGGGAACGGGAACGGGAGCGAGGATAGGGACGGGGATGGGGATGGGGACGGGAACGGGGACGGAGGACAGGGAACGGGGACAGGGGCGGACACGGGAATTGGGATAGAGATGGGCACGGATGGAGGAGAGGCGCACAAGGACAGGGGTAAAGCCGTGCCCGCGGTGCCACCCCCGGGACCTACGTGCGGCCAGAGGTGCAGCAGCGCGTCCCCGCAGAGCGTCCCCACGGCCAGCGCCACCAGGAAGGCGAGGAGCGAGCGGAAGGAGCCGCGGGCGCGCAGCGGGAGCAGCAGCACGGCCAGGACGGACGGGAGGCTCACCGAGAGCACGGCCAGCAGCGCCCAGCCCAGAGCTGCGGGCACCGTCAGGGCACGGCACGGACCGGGCACCCGGAGGGGGCTCGGGGAGGTGGGGATGGGGATCCAGGGAATGGCAGAATGGGGACCCCAGGGAGGTGGGGATGGGGATCCAGGGGTGGGGGATGCAGGGATTTAGGGACAGAGACCCCAGGGATGGGGGAATGGGGATCCCCCGGGATGGGGGAATGGGGGTCCCGAGGGAGGTGGGGATGGGGATCCCGAGGTGGGGAACTCAGGGATGGGGACCCCGCGGATGTGGGGATGGGGAACGTGGAGATGGGGGAATGGGGATCCCAGGGAGGTCGGGATGGGGACCCCAAGGATGGAAACCCCAGGGATTTAGGGACAGGGACCCCAAGAATGGAAACCCCAGGGATTTAGGGACAGGGACCCCAAGAATGGAAACCCCAGGGATTTAGGGACAGGGACCCCAAGGATGGAAACCCCAGGGATTTAGGGACAGGGACCCCAAGGATGGAAACCCCAGGGATTTAGGGACAGGGACCCCAAGGATGGAAACCCCAGGGATTTAGGGACAGGGACCCCAGGGATGAGGGAATGGGGATCCCAGAAATGGGGACCCCAGGGTGGCAGAATGGGGGTCCCAGGGATGAAGACCCCAAGGATTTAGTGACAGAGACTTCAGGGATGGGGATTGCAAAGATGGAGACCCCAGGGATGTGGGAATGGGACCCCCAGGGACGAGAACCCCAGGGATGGGGACCTCAGGGATTTAGGGACCCCAGGGATTTGGGAATGGGGATCCCGGAAATGGGGACCCCAGGGATGTGGGAATGAGGACCCCAGGGATGGGAATCCCAGGCATTTAGGGACAGAGACCCCAGGGATGTGGGGATGGGGACCCCGGGATGGGGAACTCAGGGATGGGGGAATGGGGGTCCCAGGGATGGAGATCCCAAGGATTTAGGGAGAGACCCCAGGGATGGAAACCCCAGGATCGGGAAT
Organism: Ammospiza caudacuta; assembly: GCF_027887145.1. Classification (NCBI taxonomy): domain Eukaryota; kingdom Metazoa; phylum Chordata; class Aves; order Passeriformes; family Passerellidae; genus Ammospiza; species Ammospiza caudacuta. Next base: position 3,620,303 of record NC_080623.1, read on the forward strand.
GGGGGGCCGGGGGTACACAAGGAAGCGAGTGGAGAATGGGGGCGCCTTGGGGCTGCAAGGATGGACGACCCCACCTCAAAACGGGGACGGGGACCTGGGTCAGGGTCAGGACAGGGGGACCCCCGGGGTTGCAGGACCCGGGGACAACCTCGGGGACCCCAGGGACGGGGGAGGTGGGGCCGGGGGCCGGCTCGGAGCCCCGGGCTGGGGTTACCTGGCCACAGGGCCCCCCCCGGGGGTGGCAGCGTCACCTCATCGCGGTGCCGGATGCAGACGCGGCTGTCGATCTGGTAGAGCAGCGCCGGGCAGAGCAGCGTGAACTGCTCCGGTGTCAGCTGCGCCACCGAGTCCAGCCCGAAATTCCCCAGCAGCTGCGTCACGTTCAGGCACTGCGGGCGGGGGGCTCGGGCTGAGCTGCGGGAGCCCCCAGACCCCCGGAACGCGGCACAGCGCGACCCCCCCCGGCCCCGCTCACATCGTCGTGCGGGTGGTCGGCGCTGGAGTGCTCCAAGCCCAGCACCCTCCCCAGCAGGCTGAGGGTGGGCCGGTAGCCCCGGGGGACCCCCGCGGCACCGGGGGGCTCGGTGGGCACCGGCTGGGGCCAGCTCGGCGTCTGGGAGGGCGGGGGGCTGCGAGAAATGGGGGTGCTGAGGTCAACGGATCGTCAGCTCTGTTCCCGTTCCCGTTGCCGTTCCCATCCCTGCTCCTGTTACCTTGCGCCGTTTCCGTTCCCGTCCCCGTTCCCGAATCCATCCCCGTTCCCGTCCCCGTTCCCCACTCCCATTCCCGTCCCCGTTCCTGTTCCCGTTCCCGCTCCCGTTCCCGTTCCTGCGCTGAGCTCTCCCTTGCCCAGCGCAGCCCCTCGGGGATGGAACCCCCCGGTACCTGAGGGGTTCCCCCGGTACCTGAGGGGTTCCCTCGGTACCTGAGGGGTCCCACCGGTACCTGAGGGGTTCCCCCGTTACCTGAGGGGTTCCCCCGGTACCTGAGGCGTTCCCCCGTTACCTGAGGGATTCCCCCGGTGCCTGAGGCGTTCCCCCGGTGCCTGAGGGGTCCCATCGGTACCTGATGGGTCCCATCGGTACCTGAGGGTTCCCCCGTTACCTGAGGGGTCCCACCGGTACCTGAGGCGTTCCCCCGTTACCTGAGGGGTCCCATCGGTACCTGAGGGTTCCCCCGTTACCTGAGGCGTTCCCCCGGTACCTGAGGGGTTCCCCCTGTACCTGAGGGGTTCCCCCGGTGTCTGAGGGATCCCATCGGTACCTGAGGGGTTCCCCCGTTACGTGAGGGGTCCCATCGGTACCTGAGGGGTTCCCCCCGGTATCTGAGGGTTCCCCCATTACCTGAAGTGTTCTCCCCGGTACCTGAGGGGTCCCATCGGTACCTGAGGGGTTCCCCCATTACTTGAGGGTTCCCCCATTACCTGAAGGTTCCCCCATTACCTGAGGGGTTCCCCCGGTACCTGAGGCGTTCCCCCGGTACCTGAGGGGTCTCACCGCTACCTGAGGGGTTTCACCAGTACCATAAGGGTCTCATGGTTACCTGAGGGTCCCGCCGGCGCTCGGAGCCGTTTCCCCGCCGTGCTCCCACACCGGGTGCCGGTGCCGGTGCTTGTCCTGCTGCACCTCCAGCAGGTCCAGGTGGCTGACGTGGCCATGGCCGAGCTCCTCGTGCTGGATCTGCACCACCTGCACCCTGCCCAGCCCGAGGCTGCCCAGCAGCCGCGCCAGCCCCTCGGAGGGCAGCGTGCCGTTCTCGCCGTAGGCACCGAACAGCTGCCGCAGGTAATAGCCGTGCTCCTGCTCCGCGTCCTCCGGGAGCCGCCCCGGGGTCCCCGCGGGGCCCGGAGCGCCCCCGGCCCCCAGAACGAGCAGCGGCAGCAGCGGGGCCAGGAGGAGCCCAGGGCGGCGCATGGGGCCGGGTCTGGAGCTGGGAAAGGGGGCACAGAGCGATTTTGGGGTCCCCTGCGATGTCGCCCGAGCGTGGGGAAAGCGACAGGCGGCACCAGGGTCACCTCCCGGGACACGTGCGGCGGCACCGGGGACAGCCCCGAGGAGCGGGAATTGGGGGGGATTTGGGGGGCACACGGTTATTGTGCACCCCTGTGCAATTTGGGGGTCACGGCGAGCACACGGAGGGGGCGCAGAGCGATTTTGGGGTCACTCCAGGGCGGGTGGGGAAGCCCTGCCCGGAGCGCCCCCGGCCCCCAGAACGAGCAGCGGCAGCAGCGGGGCCAGGGCGGCGCATGGGGCCGGGTCTGGAGCTGGGAAAGGGGGCACAGAGCGATTTTGGGGTCACCCCAGCGCAAGGGGATCCCTTGCGACGTCGCCCGAGCGTCGTGGGGAAAGCGACAGGCGGCACCGGGACACGTGCGGTGGCACCGGGGCTTGGGGACACCTCCCGGGAGGGAGATTTGGGGGGGATTTGGGGGGGGATTTGGGGGTCACGGGGAGCACACGGGGGGGGGGGGGGGGCACAGAGCGATTTTGGGGTCCCCTGCGATGTCGCCCGAGCGCGGGGAAAGCGACAGGCGGCACCAGGGTCACCTCCCGGGACACGTGCGGTGGCACCGGGGACACCTGGGGGACCGAGATTTTGGGGGATTTTGGGGGGATTTGGGGGGTACGCGGTTGTTGTGCCCCCTCCCCGCCACCCCTGTGGGATTTGGGGGTCACGGGGAGCACGCGGGGGGGGGCACAGAGCGATTTTGGGGTCCCCTGCGATGTCGCCCGAGCGTGGGGAAAGCGACAGGCGGCACCAGGGTCACCTCCCGGGACACGTGCGGCGGCACCGGGGACACCCCGGGGACGGGGATTTTGGGGGGATTCTGGGGGATTTTGGGGGTACACGGTTGTTATGTGCCCCCAGGTGGGTTTGGGGCGGGATTTGGGGGTCACAGGGACCACCAGGGAGGGGGGGACAGCGCGGTTTTGGGGTCACTCCAGCCCGAGCGTGGGGAAAGCGACAGGCGGCACCTCCGGGAACACGCGCGGTGGCACCGGGGACACCCCGGGGACCGGGATTTTGGGGGGATTTGGGGGGATTTGGGGGGTACGCGGTTGTTGTGCCCCCCCCCCGGGTGGGTTTGGGGTGGGATTTGGGGGTCACCGGGACCGCACCGGGGGGACACAGCCGGTGACCCTCGGCCTTGAGGCGCCGGTTTTGCAACGGGCGCGGGTTTAGGGGGAGTTAATGTTTCACCGGGACCGAGATAAAAAATCAAAAATAAAACCGGTGCGACCCCCCCCAGCCCCCAGCCCGGCACCGGGAGGGGGAACCGGAGAACCGGGAAGGCCGCACCCCCCCCCCCCCCTCCCGCTCCACGTGCGCGGCCCGGCCACGCCGCGGCACCGGGAAATCCCCGCAGGAGCCGCCCCGGTGCCCCCCCCTCGTTCCCGGGGTCCCCGCCATCACCGGAGCCCCCCCCCCCCCCCCCAGTCCGATTTGGCTGCGCCCCCCGAGCACCGGGACCCCTCCGGTGCCAACCGGGACCCCTCTCGTGCCCCCTCCCGTGCCCACCGGGACCCCTCCCCAGAGCCCACGGGGGTCTCCACCCTTACCGGAGCCCCCCCCGCCCGGTTTGGCTGCACTCCCCCACCCGTGGGACCCCTCCCGTGGCCACCGGGACCCCTCCGGTGCCCGCTTGAGCCCACCGGGCCCCTTCCCGTGCCCACGGGGACCCCTCCCCGGAGCCCACGGGGGTCCTGACCCTCACCGGAGCCCCCCCAGCGCGGTGTGGCTGCTCCCCCCAGCACCGGGACCCCTTCCGTGTCCACCGGGACCCCTCCCGGTCCCCTCCGGTGCCCACCTGAGCCCCCGGTGTCCCCCCGGTGTCCCCTCGCCGTCCCCTCGCCCGTCCCGCGCCCGTCGCGCCCGACCCGGGGGGGGCCAAGGGTCAGCCCGGAGCTGCTCCCAGCCGGCCCCGGTACCGGGAGGGGCCGCGGGGAGGGGTCCGGGCAGAGCCCGGTTCTTTATTAACCCGTCCCGATGTGGGGGGGGGGGGGCACCGGATGGAGCCCCCGGGACCCCCGAGCACCGGGGGGACACCGGGAACTTCGGGGGTGGGGAAAGCGGGGATCCCCGGTTGTGGCGGTACCGGGGGGGCGGTCCCGGTGAGGTCCCGGTGGGTCCCGGTGAGGTCCCGGAGATCCCGGTGGGTCCCGGTGGGTCCCGGGGGGCTCAGGGGGGTCCCGCGGGGGGTCCAGACCAGCACCGGGGGGACACCGGGAACTTCGGGGGTGGGGGAACCGGGGACCCCTCGGTTGTGGCGGTACCGGGGGGGGGGGTCCCGGTGAGGTCCCGGTGGGGTCCGGGCAGAGCCGCTGAGGCGGGGGCAGAGCTCGGTTCTTTATTAACCCGTCCCGATGTGGGGGGGGGCACCGGATGGAGCCCCCGGGACCCCCGAGAATTGGAGGGGACACCGGGAACTTCGGGGGTGGGGAAACCGGGGACCCCCCGGTTGTGGCGGTACCGGGGGGGGGGTCCCGGGGGGTCCCGGTGGGTCCCGGGGGGCTCAGGGGGGTCCCGGGGGGGGGTCCAGACCAGCACCGGGGGGGCCCCGGGACCTTCGGGGTTGGGGAACCGGGGACCCCCTGGTTGTGGCGGTACCGGGGGGGGTCCCGGGGGGTCCCGGTGGGGAGGATCCGGACCGGCACCGGGGGAACGCCGAGGGGACACCGGGCACCCCGTCCCCGTTACAGGCTTGGGGAACCGGGGGTGCCCCGGCTGTGGCGGTACCGGGGGTGTCCCGGGGGGGTCCCGGTGGTGTCCCCGGTGCCGTTCCCGTTATCTCTTGCCGCTCCTCCGGGTCTCTTTGCCGTTGCTGACCGGGCCGGGCTGGCTGCGGGTGATGCGGCCGCTCGGGGGGTGCGCGGGGGGGGCCCCGGGGCTCAGCCCGTTCCCGTTCTGGCTCTCGGGGGCTGCGGGGAACCGGCGGTTACCGGGGGGGGGTTTGGGGGTACCGGGAGTTACCGGGGGGGGGTTTGGGGGTACCGGGGGGGGTTTGGGGGTACCGGGAGTTACCGGGGGGGGTTTGGGGGTACCGGGAGGTCAGGGGGGGTTACCAGGGAGTACCGGGAGGGTATCGGGGTTACCGGGGGGGGCACCGGGAATTACCGGGGGGGGGTTTGGGGGTACCGGGGGGGTATCGGGGTTACCGGGGAGGTACCGGGAGTTACCGGGGGGGGGGTTTGGGGGTACCGGGGGGGTACCGGGAGTTACCGGGGGGGGGTTTGGGGTACCGGGGGGGTACCGAGAGTTACCGGGGGGGTTCGGGGGGTACCAAGAGATGAGGGGGGGGCACCGGGAGGTACCGGGAGGGGTACGGTGGGGGGAGGGGGGTTACCGGGAGGGTATGGGGGTACCGGGAGATGGGGGGGGGTTACCGGGGGGGGTTTGGGGGTACCGGGGGGTATTGGGAGGGGTACGGGGGGGGGGGGTTTGGGGGTACCGGGGGTTACCGGGAGGGTATGGGGGGTACCGGGAGATGGGGGGGGGTTACCGGGGGGGTTTGGGGCGGTACCAACCTGGGGGGGCGGCGGGGGGGCCCGGGGGGGGCTGCGGAGCTGCCGGGGCGGAGCTGTCGGGGGGGGCCTGGGGGGGGATGGAGAAACCTGAGCGTCACACACGGGGGGGGAAAGGGGGGAATTTGGGGAATTTGGGGTAAATTTGAGGGAAATTGGAGGTTTGGGGGGAATTTGGAGGGATTTGGGGGAAGTTGAAAGGAAACTGGGGAAATTTGGGGGAAATTACGGGGAGATATTGGGGGAGATTTGGGCAAATTTTGGGGAAATTATGGGGAGATATTGGGGGGGATTTGGGCAAATTTTGGGGGAAATTTGGGGGAACTTGGGGAGATTTGAGGGAAATTGGGGGATATGGGGAAATTTGGGGCAGGATACAGGAGACATTTGGGGGAAATTTGGGGAAAATTTGGGGGAAATTTCAGAGAATGGATTTGGGAAAAATCTGGAGGGATTTGGGAGAAATTTGAGGCAATTTGGGGGAGAATTGGGGGAAAGTTAGGGGAGATTCGGGGCAAATTTTGGGGTGGATTTGGGGGAAATTTGGGGCAATTTGGGAGAAATTAGGGGGGATTTGGGGTGGAGCTTATGCGGGATTTGGGTAAATTTGTGGGGATTTGAGTCAAATTTGTGGGGATTTGGGGTAAATTCATGGGGATTTTTGGCAAATTAATGAGGATTTTAGGGTAAATTAATGATGATTTGTGTCAAATTCATGGGGATTTGGGGTGATGCCCCCTTGCCCCCCAAACTCACCCCCTTGCCCTGCGCCTGCTGTGCCACGTACTCGGGGTTGGGCTCGCTGAAATTGGGCACCTCAGAGTAAACCATGCAGAACCTGTGAGAACAGAGAGGATTTGGGGTTTGGGAAACACCAAATATCCCCCAAAATATCCCCCAAAAATCCCCCAAATCCACCCCCAAATTTCCTCCAAATATCCCCCAAATCCAACCCCAAATATCCTCCAAATATCCCCCAAAAATCCCCCAAATCCACCCCCAAATTTCCTCCAAATATCCCCCAAAAATCCCCCAAATCCACCCCCAAATTTCCTCCAAATATCCCCCAAATCCACCCCCAAATATCCTCCAAATATCCCCCAAAAATCCCCCAAATCCACCCCCAAATATCCCCCAAATCCACACCCAAATTCCCCCTAAGTTTCCCCCAAATTCTCCCGAATTTCCCCCAAATTGCCCCCAATTTTCCCCCAAATCCACCCCCAAATTTCCCCCAAATCCCCACCAAGTTTCCCCCAAATTCTCCTGAATTTCCCCCAAATTTCCCCCAAATCCTCACCAAGTTTCCCCCAAATTCTCCCTAATTTCCCCCAAATCCACCCCCAATTTTGCCTCAAATCCTCACGAATTTCCCCCAAATCTCCCTTAAATTTCCCCCAATTCTCTCCCAAATCTGCCCCCCCAAAAAAATTTGGGGTAATTTGGGGGAAATCAGGGAGAATTTGGGGGAAACTTGGTGGGGATTTGGGACAGATCTGGGAGAGAATTGGGGGAAATTTAAGGGAGATTTGAGGCAAATTTGTGGGGATTTGGGGGAAATTTGAGGGCAATTTGGGAGAATTTGGGGGAAATTAGGGAGAATTTGGGGAAAACTTAGCAGGGATCTGGGGGAAATTTGGAGGTGGGTTTGGGGGAAGTTTGGGGGGAATAATTGGGGGAAATTTAAGGGAGATTTGGGTCAAATTTGTGGTGGATTTGGGAAAAATTTGGGGCAATTTGGGGGAAATTAGGGAGAACTTGGGAGAAATTTAGGGGGGATTTGGTGGGGCAATTTGGGTAAATTTGTGGGGATTTGGGAGAAAATTTGGGGAAGGATGCGGGGAAAATTAGGGAGAATGTGGGGGAAACTTACTGGGGATTTGGGGGAAATTTCGGGGAAAATTGGGGGATATTTGGGGTGGATTTGGGGGAAATTTGGGGGAAATTAGGGAGAATTTGGGGGAAACTTGGTGGGGATTTGGAGGAAATTTGGGGTGGATTTTGGGGAAACTTGGTGGGGATTTGGGACAGATCTGGGAGAGAATTGGGGGAAATTTAGGGGAGATTTGAGGCAAATTTGTGGGGATTTGGGGGAAATTTGAGGGCAATTTGGGAGAATTTGGGGGAAATTAGGGAGAATTATGGGAAAACTTAGCAGGGATTTGGGGGAAATTTGGAGGTGGATTTGGGGGAAGTTTGGGGGGATAATTGGGTGAAATTTAAGAGAGAATTGGGGGGAAATTTGTGGGGATTTGGGGGAAATTTGGGGTGGATTTGGGCAAAATTTGGCAGGGATCAGGGAGAATTTGGGGGGAAACCTGGTGGGGGTTTGGGGGAAAATTATGGGGGATAGTTGGGGGAAATTTAAGGGAGATTTGGGTCAAATTGGTGGGGATTTGGGGGTGGATTTGTGGGGATTTGAGGCAATTTGGGATCCCTCCGACCTCACAAACCCCCCAAAAACCCCAAAAGCCCCCCAAAATCCCCTCCTTACTCCCCAATCTTCTGCAGGTCCCCCCCTCGGCCGGTGTAGAGCGTCAGGCAGCCCTTGAAGACGGAGGCGTAGCTGAGGATGAGGAGGATGGGGAGGGTCAGCCAATCCACCCCAAATATCCCCAAAATTGCCCCAAATCTCCCCCAAAATCCACCCCCGAATTTCCCCTAAACCCCCACAAATTTGCCCCAAATCTCCCTTAAATTTCCCCCACTTCTCTCCCAAATTTCCCCCAAATCCCCACCAAGTCTCCTCCAAATCCACCCCCAAAATTTGCCCCAAATCCCCGCAAATGTTTCCCAAATCCGCCCCAATTTTCCCCCAAATCCACCTCCAAATTTCCCCCAAATCCCTGCTAAGTTTTCCCCAAATTCTCCCTAATTTCCCCCAAATTCTCCCTGATTTTCCCCAAATTCTCCCTAATTTCCCCCAAATTCTTCCCAAATCCACCCCAAATATCCCCCAAATTTCCCCCAAATCCATCCCAAATTTTCCCCCAAATCCCTGCTAAGTTTTCCCCAAATTCTCCCTAATTTCCCCTAAATTCTCCCAAATTTCCCTCAAATCTCCCTTAAATTTCCCCCAATTCCCTCCCAGATCTGTCCCAAATCCCCACCAAGTTTCCCCCAAATTCTCCCTGATTTCCCCCAAATTACCCCAAATTTTTTTGGGGGCAGATTTGGGAGAGGATGGAGGAAAATTTAAGGGAGATTTGGGGGAAATTCGTGAGGATTTGAGGCAAAATTGGGGGTGGATTTGGGGGAAATTAGGGAGAATTTGGGGGAAACTTGGTGAGGATTTGGGGGAAATTTGGGGGGAATTCAGGAGAATTTGGGGGAAACTTGGTGAGGATTTGGGGGGAATTAGGGAGAATTTTGGGGAAACTTAGGGGGGGATTTGGGTGTGGATTTGGGGGATATTTGGGGGGGGATTTGGGGAATTTTTGGGGGATATTTGGGGGATATTTGGGTGTGGATTTCCCCTAAATCCACCCCAGATTTGCCCCAAATCTCCCTTAAATTTCCCTCAATTATCCCCTCAAGTCTCCCCCAAATCCCCACCAAGTTTCCTCCAAATCCTCCCTAAGTTTCCCCCAAATTATCCCGAATTTCCCCCAAATCCATCCACGAATTTGCCGCAAATCCCCACCAATTGTTCCCAAATCCAGCCCAAATCTCCCCCAGTTTTCCCCCAAATCCACCCCAAATGTCCCCAAATCCCCTCCCAGCTGTCCCCAGGTGTCCCCAGGTGTCCCCAGGTGTCCCCTGTACCCATTGGTGAGGTGGATGATGTCCCCAGGCTGGATCAGGTTCCCCAAATCCACCCCCAGGTGTCCCCAGGTGTGTCCCCAGGTGTCCCAGGTGTCCCCAGGTGTGTCCCCAGGTGTCCCAGGTGTCCCCAGGTGTGTCCCCAGGTGTCCCCAGGTGTGTCCCCAAGATTCCCCAAGCGTCCCCAGGTGTGTCCCCAAGTGTCCCCAGGTGTCCCCGGTGTCCCCAGGTGTTCCTCACCCCTTGGTGAGGCGGATGATGTCCCCAGGCTGGATCAGGTTGAATTTGTCCACCCCCAAATGTCCCCAAATCCCCTCCTGGGTGTCCCCAAATCCCCCTAGAAGCGTCCCCAAATGTCCCCAGGTGTCCCCAAGTGTCCCCAGGTGTCCCTCACCCCTTGGTGAGGCGGATGATGTCCCCGGGCTGGATCAGGTTCCCCAAATCCACCCCCAGGTGTCCCAGCTGTCCCCAGGTGTGTCCCCAGGTGTCCCCAGGTGTCCCCAAATGTCCCCAGGTGTGTCCCCAGGTGTCCCCAGGTGTCCCAGGTGTGTCCCCAGGTGTCCCCAGGTGTCCCAGGTGTGTCCCCAGGTGTGTCCCCAGGTGTCCCCAAATGTCCCCAGGTGTGTCCCCAGGTGTCCCCAGGTGTCCCTGACCCCTTGGTGAGGTGGATGATGTCCCCGGGCTGGATCAGGTTCCCCAAATGTCCCCAAATCCCCCCAGAAGTGTCCCCAGGTGTCCTCAGGTGTCCCAGGTGTGTCCAGGTGTCCCCAGGTGTGTCCCCAGGTGTCCCCAGGTGTGTCCCCAAGTGTCCCCAGGTGTGTCTCCAGTGTCCCAGGTGTCCCCAGGTGTCCCCAGGTGTCCCCTGTACCCCTTGGTGAGGCGGATGATGTCCCCGGGCTGGATCAGGTTCCCCAAATCCACCCCCAGGTGTCCCAGGTGTCCCCAGGTGTGTCCCCAGGTGTCCCCAGGTGTCCCCAAATGTCCCCAGGTGTGTCCCCAGGTGTCCCCAGGTGTCCCCAGGTGTCCCCAGGTGTGTCCCCAGGTGTCCCAGGTGTCCCTGACCCCTTGGTGAGGCGGATGATGTCCCCGGGCTGGATCAGGTTCCCCAAATGTCCCCAAATCCCCCCAGAAGTGTCCCCAGGTGTGTCCCCATTGTGTCCCCAGGTGTCCCCAGGTGTCCCTGACCCCTTGGTGAGGCGGATGATGTCCCCGGGCTGGATCAGGTTCCCCACATCGTCCCACACCGAGATGTTGATGCTGCCGCTCTTGTCGGCCACCTTGCACGTCCTGACCTCGTGGCCGTCCTTGGTCTTGGTGACCCGGCCTGAGGGGACACGGGGGTCACGCGGGGTCACAGGGGTCACAGGGGGTCACACGGGGTCACAGGGGGTCACAGGGGTCACACGGGGTCACAGGGGTCACAGGGTGGCACTGACCGGTCTCCAGCACGATGAAGATCAGGTTGAGGTTCTTGAGGCCGGGCTTGACGTCCTTGACCAAGGTCTCGGAGCTCATGGTGGGACACAGGGCTGGGGGGACATTGGGGACACTGAGGGGACATTGGGGACACTGGGGACACTGAGGGGACATTGGGGACACTGAGGGGACACTGGGGACACTGGGGACACTGGGGACACTGAGGGGACATTGGGGACACTGGGGACACTGGGGACACTGAGGGGACATTGGGGACACTGAGGGGACACTGGGGACACTGGGGACACTGGGGACACTGAGGGGACATTGGGGACACTGGGGACACTGGGGACACTGAGGGGACATTGGGGACACTGAGGGGACATTGGGGACACTGGGGACACTGAGGGGACATTGGGGACACTGAGGGGACACTGGGGACACTGAGGGGACATTGGGGACACTGGGGACACTGAGGGGACAGGGAATGGCACCAAGGGGGCAGGAAGGGGCACTGAGGGGACAAGGAATGGCACTGAGGGGACACTGAGGGGACATGGGGGCACTGAGGGGACACTGAGGGGACACTGGGGACACTGAGGGGACACTGAGGGGACATGGGGGGACTGAGGGGACAGGGAATGGCACCCAAGGGACAGGGAATGGCACTGAGGAGACACTGAGGGGACACTGGGGACACTGAGGGGACAGGGAATGACACTGAGGGGACACTGAGGGGACAGGGAATGACACTGAGGGGACACGGGGGGGACACTGAGGGGACACTGAGGGGGACACGGCACCAAGGGGGCAGGGAGGGGACTGAGGTGACACTAAGGGGACACTGAAGGGACAGGGAGTGGCACTGAGGGGACACTGAGAGCATTGAGGGGACACTGAGGGGACAGGGAGGGGACATGGGGGATGTTGAGGGGACATTGAGGGGACACTGAGGGGACATTGAGGGGACACTGAGGGGACGTGGGGTGGCCCTGAGGGGACACTGAGGGGACAGGGACGGCACCCAAGGGACAGGGAGGGGACTGAGGGGACACGGGGGGGACAGGGAGGGGACACGGGGGATGTTGAGGGGACACAGAGTGGCACCGAGGGGACAGGGAGGGGACTGAGGGGACACTGAGAGGACAGGGAGGGGACATGGGGTGGCACTGAGGGGACAGGGAGGGGACATGGGGTGGCACTGAGGGGACAGGGAGGGGACTGAGGGGACAGGAAGGGCACCGAGGGGACACTCGGGGGACACTGAGAGCATTGAGGGGACACTGAGGGGACAGGGAGGGGACATGGGGTGGCCCTGAGGGGACACTGAGGGGACAGGGAGGGGACTGAGGGGACACTGAGGGGACAGGGAGGGGACATGGGGGATGTTGAGGGGACATTGAGGGGACACTGAGGGGACAGGGACGGCACCCAAGGGACAGGGAGTGGCACTGAGGGGACAGGGAGGGGACTGAGGGGACACTGAGGGGACACTCGGGGGACACTGAGAGCATTGAGGGGACACTGAGGGGACACGGGGGGGACAGGGAGGGGACATGGGGTGGCCCTGAGGGGACATTGAGGGGACACTGAGGGGACACGGGGTGGCACCGAGGGGACACTGAGGGGACACGGGGGGGACACTGAGGGGACACGGGGTGGCACTGAGGGGACATTGAGGGGACACTGAGGGGACATGGGGTGGCACCGAGGGGACACGGGTGGCACTGAGGGGACATGGGGTGGCACCGAGGGGACACGGGGGGGACACTGAGGGGACACGGGGTGGCACCGAGGGGACACGGGGGGGACAGGAGGGGACACGGACCGGCCCCCGTGAGGACACGGGTGGCACTGAGGGGACACTGGGCACCGGGGCGACACCGGGAATGGGGAGGGGACACCGGGCACAGGGAGGGCTCCGGGGACCGGGGCGACACCGGCGATGGCAGCGCCGGGACCGGCCCGCGGGGACCGGGATGGGACAGCCGGGATGTGGGACCGGGACACCGGGGATGGAACACCGGGGATGTGGGACCGGGACACCGGGACAGCCGGGAGGGGACACCGGGGATGCGACACCGGGACCGGGACACCGGGACAGCCGGGACAGCCGGGAGGGGACACCGGGGATGTGGGACCGGGACACCGGGACACCGGGAGGGGACACCGGGGATGCGACACCGGGACCGGGTCAGCCGGGATGGGACACCGGGTATGTGGGACCGGAACACCGGGACACCGGGACAGCCGGGAGGGGACACCGGGGATGCGACACCGGGACCGGGACACCGGGGATGGAACACTTTGACCGGGACAGCCGGGAGGGGACACCGGGGATGTGGGACCGGGACACCGAGACCGCGGGACCCGGGGGTGGCCCACGGGGACATCGCTGGGACGGGACCACCGGGACCGGACACCGGGGATGGGACACCGGGACCGGCCAGCACCGGACACCGGGAACGCCACGGTAGCAACGAGACACCGCGAACGGCAACGCGAAGGCAGCACCGAGAGGGACGGAACACCGCGAGCATCCCTGCGGGGAACCGGCACCACCGGAGCGCGGGGGACACCGGGACACCGGGAACGGGACCGCGGGGACGGGGCTACGCACGGACGGCACTCCGGGGCCACCGGGACCGGGAGCAGAACCAGGACCGGCACCGGGAGCGGGGCCGCGCTCCCGTCCCGCCACCAGGGGGCGCTCGCCGCTCCCGCCGCGCTCACCGGGCACGGCGCCGCCGCCGCCGCCGGCGCTCCCGGAAGTCCGCAGCGCAGCCAATCAGAACGCAGATAGGCGAGCGACGCGCTGCGCTTCTAACCAATAACAACGCCGAAAGGGCGGGACTATGAGGATAAGCCACGCCTACTCCACACCGCCCCTACCACCGAGTTCCGGCCAGAGCGGCACTTCCGGCCAGAGCGGCACTTCCGGTGCGGCGGGGCCGGGCGGCGGCACCGGGAGGAGGCCGCGGCCCCGAACGGCCCCGAACGGCCCCGAACGGCCCCGAACGGCCCCGAACGGCCCCGAGCGGGCCGGGCCCGCCGCCCGCGGTACGTGCGGCTGCGGGGGAGGCACCGGAGAGGCCCCCGGGTGGTCCCGGTAACACCGGGAGGAGCGGGGGAACGTTCGTGGAAGGGAGCGGAGAGCTCGAGGGGGGTCGCGGTTGGAGGTGGTGTCGGTAACGGGGAACGGAACGGAACGGAAGCGGGGATGGGAACCGGGAACGGCTCCGGTTGGGGATCGTCCGGTAACGGGAGAGCGGGGAGGGAACCGGGGGAAATACCGGAAAAATTGGGGAAAATCCCGAGGAATTTTGGGGGGAAAATAGGGGGGAATTTTGGGAATAATTTGGGGGAAATCGAGAGAAATTTTGGGGAATTATTTGAAGGAAATTTTGGGAATAATTTAAAAAAAATTGGGAATTATTTAAAGGAATTTTGGGAATAATTTAAAAAAACCTGGGAATTATTTAAAGGAATTTTGGGAATTATTTGAAGGAAATTTTGGGAATAATTAAAAAAAAACCTGGGAATTATTTAAAGGAATTTTGGGAACAATTTAAAAAAAAATTGGGAATTATTTAAAGGAATTTTGGGAATAATTTTAAAAAAATTGGGAATTATTTAAAGGAATTTTGGGAATAATTTAAAAAAAAATTGGGAATTATTTAAAGGAATTTTGGGAATAATTTTTAAAAAATGGGAATTATTTAAAGGAATTTTGGGAATTATTTAAAGGAATTTTGGGAATAATTTAAAAAAAATTGGGAATTATTTAAAGGAATTTTGGGAATTATTTGAAGGAAATTTTGGGAATAATTTAAAAAAAATTGGGAATTATTTAAAGGAATTTTGGGAATAATTTAAAAAAACCTGGGAATTATTTAAAGGAATTTTGGGGATTATTTGAAGGAAATTTTGGGAATAATTTTAAAAAACTGGGAATTATTTAAAGGAATTTTGGGAATTATTTGCAGGAAATTTTGGGAATAATTTGGGGAATAATGCCAGAAAAAAATTTGGGATAATTCAGAGGAGTTTGGGAATAATCCATAGGAATTTGGGGGTCAGGCTGAAAGAATTGGGGGAAAATCCAGAGAAATTTGGGAAAAATCCAGAATAATTTGGGGAAAAATCCCAAATAATTTTGGGGAAATCCAGAGAAATTTCAGGAAAAATCCAAAATAATTTTGGGGGACAATCCAGAGGAATTTTGGGCAAGATCCAAAATAATTTTGGATAATAATCCTGGGAATTTGGGCTGAAAATCCCAAATTTCTGAGCTTTGATCCCACTGGAATTGGGGCTGAAATTCCCAAATTTCTGAGCTTTGATCCCACAATGAATGGGGAAGAAATCCCAAATTTCTGAGCTTTGATCCCACTGGAATTGGGGCCGAAATTCCCAAATTTCTGAACATGAATCCCACTGGAATTGGGGCCAAAAATCCCAAATTTCTGAGCTTTGATCCCACTGGAATTGGGGCCAAAATTCCCAAATTTCTGAGCATGAATCCCACTGGAATTGGGGCCAAAAATCCCAAATTTCTGAGCGTGGATCCCACTGGAATTGGGGCCAAAATTCCCAAATTTCTGAGCTTTGATCCCACTGGAATTGGGGCCGAAATTCCCAAATTTCTGAACATGAATCCCACTGGAATTGGGGCCAAAAATCCCAAATTTCTGAGCTTTGATCCCACTGAGAATTGGGGCCAAAAATCCCAAATTTCTGAGCTTTGATCCCACTGGAATTGGGGCTGGAATTCCCAAATTTCTGAGCTTTGATCCCACTGAGAATTGGGGCCAAAATTCCCAAATTTCTGAGTTTTGATCCCACTATGAATGGGGAAGAAATCCCAAATTTCTGAACATGAATCCCACTGAGAATTGGGGCCGAAATTCCCAAATTTCTGAGCTTTGATCCCACTGGAATTGGGGCCAAAATTCCCAAATTTCTGAACATGAATCCCACTGAGAATTGGGGCCAAAAATCCCAAATTTCTGAGCTTTGATCCCACTGAGAATTGGGGCCAAAAATCCCAAATTTCTGAGCTTTGATCCCACTGGAATTGGGGCTGGAATTCCCAAATTTCTGAGCTTTGATCCCACTGAGAATTGGGGCCAAAATTCCCAAATTTCTGAGTTTTGATCCCACTATGAATGGGGAAGAAATCCCAAATTTCTGAACATGAATCCCACTGAGAATTGGGGCCGAAATTCCCAAATTTCTGAGCTTTGATCCCACTGGAATTGGGGCCAAAATTCCCAAATTTCTGAACATGAATCCCACTGAGAATTGGGGCTGGAATTCCCAAATTTCTGAGCTTTGATCCCACTGGAATTGGGGCTGAAATTCCCAAATTTCTGAGCTTTGATCCCACTGGAATTGGGGCCAAAATCCCCAAATTTCTGAGCTTTGATCCCACTGGAATTGGGGCTGAAATTCCCAAATTTCTGAGCTTTGATCCCACTGGAATTGGGGCTGAAATTCCCAAATTTCTGAGCTTTGATCCCACAATGAATGGGGAAGAAATCCCAAATTTCTGAACATGAATCCCACTGAGAATTTGGGCTGAAATTCCCAAATTTCTGAGCTTTGATCCCACTGGAATTGGGACTGAAAGTCCCAAATTTCCCAGTGTGGTTCCCACTATGAATGGGGAAGAAATCCCAAATTTCTGAGCTTTGATCCCATTGGAATTGGGGCCGAAAATCCCAAATTTCTGAGTGTGGATCCCACAATGAATGGGGAAGAAATCCCAAATTTCTGAACATGAATCCCACTGAGAATTGGGGCTGAAATTCCCAAATTTCTGAGCTTTGATCCCACTGGAATTGGGGCCAAAAATCCCAAATTTCTGAGCGTGGATCCCACTGGAATTGGGGCCAAAATTCCCAAATTTCTGAACATGAATCCCACTGAGAATTGGGGCTGAAATTCCCAAATTTCTGAGTGTGGATCCCACAATGAATGGGGAAGAAATCCCAAATTTCTGAACATGAATCCCACTGAAAATTTGGGCTGGAATTCCCAAATTTCTAAGCCTGGACCCCTCTCCAAGCCTCCTTTGGGGCTCCATTTTTCCCAGAATTCCCATAAAATCTCCACATGGGGAGGGAATTTCCCCCCATGTTGGGAATTCCATGTGGGATTTGACCTTTCCTGATTTTTTTTCCTCTTTTTTGGGATCAGATCCGTGCCCTGTAGGAGAGGAGAGGGAAAAATGGGAGAATTTGGGGAGGAATTCCCTGCACAGAGTGAGGCCGGAGCAGCCCCGAGTCCTGCCAGGAGCGATTCTGCCACGGGAGGTAAAACCTGGGTTCATTTCCTTGGGAATTCCTTCTTTTCTTTTCTTTTCTTTTCTTTTCTTTTCTTTTCTTTTCTTTTCTTTTCTTTTCTTTTCTTTTCTTTTCTTTTCTTTTCTTTTCTTTTCTTTTCTTTTCTTTTCTTTTCTTTTCCTTGAAATTTCCTTTCCTTGAAATTTCCTTTCCTCTTTCCTTTCCTTTTTCCTTTCCTTAAAATTTCCTTTCCCCTTTTCTTCCCTTTCCTTGAAATTTCCTTGAAATTTCCTTTCCTTTCCTTTCCTTTCCTTTCCTTTCCTTTCCTTTCCTTTCCTTTCCTTTCCTTTCCTTTCCTTTCCTTTCCTTTCCTTTCCTTTCCTTTCCTTTCCTTTCCTTTCCTTTCCTTTCCTTTCCTTTCCTTTCCTTTCCTTTCCTTTCCTTTCTTTTCTCCTTTTTCCTTTTCTTTGAATTCCTTCAATCCCTTCTTTTTTCCCTTTTCCTGTTCTTTCCTCTTTCCTTTTTTGGGAATTCCTTCAATCCTTCCTTTTTTTCCATGGGAATTCCCTCAATTCCTCCTTTTCCCATTTCCAATCCTTTCCTTTTTCCTTTTTTGAAATTCTTCCTATCTCTCCTTTTTTTCTCCTTTTTTCCTTTTATCCTTTTTTTCTTTTTCATTTCCAATCTTTTCCTCTTTCCTTTTTTAGGAATTCCTCCAATCCTTCCTTTTCCCATGGGAATTCCTCCAATCCCTCCTTTTTTCCTTTTCCTGTCCTTTTTCCTTTTTTGAGAATTCCTCCAATTCTTCATTTTTTTTCCCCATGGGAATTCCTCTAATCCTTCCTTTTTTCTTTTTTAATTTTTCTTTTTTCCTTTTTCTTTTTCCTTTTCCTTTCCTTTTTAGGAATTCCTTCAATCCCTCCTTTTCCCATGGGAATTCCTTCAATCCTTCCTTTTCCCTTTCCCTTTTTGCTTTTATCCTTTTTCCTTTTTCATTTCCAATCCTTTCCCTTTTTCCTTTTTTGGGAATTCTTCCAATCTCTCCTTTTTCCTTTTCCTATCCTTTCCTTTTTTCCATGGAAATTCCTCCAGTCCTTCCTCTTTTCCCTTTCCATTTCCAATCTTTTCCTTTTATTGGAATTCCTCCCATCCTTCCTTTTTTCCTTTTCCTTTTTCCTTTTTTGAAATTTCTTCAATCCTTCCCTTTTTCCCATGAGAATTCCTCCAATCCCTCCTCTTTTCCAATATTTTCCTATTTCAGGAATTCCTTCAATCCTTCCTTTTTTTCTTTTTCCTTTTCCCTTTTTCATTTCCAATCCTTTCCTTTTCACATGGGAATTCCTTCAATCCTTCCTTTTTTCCTTTCCTTTTCCCTTTTTTGGGAATTCCTCCAATCCCTCCCTTTTTTCCTTTTCATTTCTCCTTTCCTTTTTCCTTTTTTAGGAATTCCTCCAATCCTCCCTTTTTTCCTTTTTTCCTTTTCATTTTTCCTTTTTTTCTTTTTTCCTTTTTGGGAATTCCTCCAATCCCTCCCTTTTTTCCTTTTCATTTCTCCTTTCCTTTTTCCTTTTTTAGGAATTCCTCCAATCCTCCCTTTTTTCCTTTTTTCCTTTTCATTTTTCCTTTCCTTTTTCCTTTTTTAGGAATTCCTCCAATCCTCCCTTTTTTCCTTTTCATTTCTCCTTTCCTTTTTCCTTTTTTAGGAATTCCTCCAATCCTCCCTTTTTTCCTTTTTTCCTTTTCATTTTTTCTTTCCTTTTTCCTTTTTAGGAATTCCTCCAATCCTCCCTTTTTTCCTTTTCCTTTTCATTTTTCCTTTCCTTTTTGGGAATTCCTCCAATCCTCCCTTTTTTCCTTTTCCTTTTCATTTTTCCTTTCCTTTTTCCTTTTTTAGGAATTCTTCCAATCCTTCCCTTTTTTTCCCCCATTGTAATTTTTCCAATCTCTCCTTTTTCCATTCTGGGAAGATCCCAGAGGAGTTTTGGGGTGAACCTGGGGAGATCCCAGAAGAATTTTGGGAAGATCCCAGAGCAGTTTTGGGAAGATTTCAGAGACATTTTGGGATGAGCCTGGTGAGATCCCAAAGGAGTTTTGGGCTTTGGGAAGATCCCGGAGAGGTTTTGGGATGGGAGTTTTGGGCTGTTCCTGGGAATTTTCCAGAACCCCTGATCTCCAGAGGATTTTCTGGAACCCCTGATCTCCAGGGAATTTTCTGGAACCCCTGATCTGCAGGGAATTTTCTGGAACCCCTGATCTCCAGAGGATTTTCCAGAACCCCTGATCTGCAGGGAATTTTCTGGAACCCCTGATCTCCAGGGAATTTTCTGGAACCCCTGATCTCCAGGGAATTTTCCAGAACCCCTGATCTCCAGAGCATTTTCTGGGAACCCCTGATCTCCAGAGGATTTTCCAGAACCCCTGATCTCCAGGGAATTTTCTGGAACCCCTGATCTCCAGGGAATTTTCCAGAACCCCTGATCCCCAGGGAATTTTCTGGGAACCCCTGATCTCCTGGGAATTTTCTGGGAACCCCCTAATCTGCAGAGGATTTTGTGGGAACCCCTGATCCCCACGGAATTTTCTGGAACCCCTGATCTGCAGGGAATTTTCTGGAACCCCTGATCTCCAGAGCATTTTCTGGGAACCCCTGATCTGCAGAGAATTTTCCAGAACCCCTGATCTCCAGAAAATTTTCTGGGAACCCCTGATCTCCAGGGAATTTTCTGGAACCCCTGATCCCCAGGGAATTTTCCAGAACCCCTGATCTCCAGAAAATTTTCTGGGAACCCCCTGATCCCCACGGAATTTTCTGGAACCCCTGATCTGCAGGGAATTTTCCAGAACCCCTGATCTGCAGGGAATTTTCTGGAACCCCTGATCTCCAGAGGATTTTCTGGAACCCCTGATCCCCAGGGAATTTTCCGGAACCCCTGATCTCCAGAGGATTTTCTGGGAACCCCTGATCTCCAGGGAATTTTCTGGAACCCCTGATCTCCAGGGAATTTTGTGGGAACCCCTGATCTCCTGGGAATTTTCTGGGAACCCCCTAATCTGCAGAGGATTTTGTGGGAACCCCTGATCCCCACGGAATTTTCTGGAACCCCTGATCCGCGGGGAATTTTCCAGAACCCCTGATCTGCAGGGAATTTTCTGGGAACCCCTGATCTGCAGGGAATTTTCCAGAACCCCTGATCTGCAGGGAATTTTCTGGGAACCCCTGATCTGCAGGGAATTTTCCAGAACCCCTGATCTGCAGGGAATTTTCTGGAACCCCTGATCCCCACGGAATTTTCTGGAACCCCTGATCTCCTGGGAATTTTCCAGAACCCCTGATCTCCAGGGAATTTTCTGGAACCCCTGATCTCCAGAGGATTTTCTGGAACCCCTGATCTGCAGGGAATTTTCCAGAACCCCTGATCTGCAGGGAATTTTCCAGAACCCCTGATCTCCAGAGGATTTTCTGGGAACCCCTGATCTCCAGGGAATTTTCTGGAACCCCCTGATCTGCAGGGAATTTTCTGGAACCCCCTGATCTGCAGGGAATTTTCTGGAACCCCTGATCTGCAGGGAATTTTCCGGAACCTCCCCAGCTGCCCCAGTCCCATGGGAAGGGCTGGGCTGGGATTTGGGGCCGTTCCAGGCCCTGGGAGCTGCCCTGACCCCGCAGCAGCCGTTGGTCCTTATCAGCCCCTGCTCCTTATCAGCCCCTGCTCCTTATCAGCCCCTGCTCCTTATCAGCCCCTGCTCCTTATCAGCCCCTGCTCCTTATCAGCCCCTGGGGCTGTGGAGTTTTCCCAGGGATTCCTTTTGGGATTCAAGGAGGGACCTGGAGCTGCTCTGGGGACAGGGAGGGGACAAAGTCCCTTCCTGGGCCATGGTGGGGACACGGGGTCACATCTGTCCCTCTGCCACCGGCTCTGCTCCTCAGCTGGGGCACAGCTGGGCAGGGGCAGGGTGCAGGAGCTGGGCACATCTGGATGTGTTTGGGAGGCCACATCTGGCTGTGGGACAACTGCAGGGCCAGGCCTCGCCTGCCCCGCTGAGGTGGGCACGGCTGGAATTCCTGATGTGGGCACAGCTGGAATTCCTGAGGTGGGCACGGCTGGAATTCCTGATGTGGGCACAGCTGGAATATCCCAGTTCCCCTCACAGCTGGAATTCCTGAGGTGGGCACAGCTGGAATTCCTGAGGTGGGCACAGCTGGAATTCCCAGTTCCCCTCACAGCTGGAATTCCTGATGTGGGCACAGCTGGAATTCCCAGTTCCCCTCACAGCTGGAATTCCTGATGTGGGCACAGCTGGAATTCCCAGTTCCCCTCACAGCTGGAATTCCTGATGTGGGCACAGCTGGAATTCCTGAGGTGGGCACAGCTGGAATTCCTGAGGTGGGCACAGCTGGAATTCCCAGTTCCCCTCACAGCTGGAATTCCTGATGTGGGCACAGCTGGAATTCCTGAGGTGGGCACAGCTGGAATTCCCAGTTCCCCTCACAGCTGGAATTCCTAGGGTGGGCACAGCTGGAATTCCTGCCCCTCACAGCTGGAATTCCTGGGGTGGGCACAGCTGGAATTCCTGCCCCTCACAGCTGGAATTCCTGAGGTGGGCACAGCTGGAATTCCTGATGTGGGCACAGCTGGAATATCCCAGTTCCCCTCACAGCTGGAATTCCTGAGGTGGGCACAGCTGGAATTCCCAGTTCCCCTCACAGCTGGAATTCCTGATGTGGGCACAGCTGGAATTCCTGAGGTGGGCACAGCTGGAATTCCCAGTTCCCCTCACAGCTGAAATTCCTAGGGTGGGCACAGCTGGAATTCCTGCCCAGCACAGCTGGAATTCCCGTGTCCCCTCACAGCTCCCGGTCCCCATCCCGGTGTCCTCCCCCCCCATTTCTGCCCCTCCCGTTGGGGTTTGGGGTGGGGACTCCTTATCGGGGCCGTTGTCACCGCCTTTGTCACCGCCTTTGTCACCATCTTTGTCACCACCTTTGTCACCGCCTTTGTCACCGCCTTTGTCACCATCTTTGTCACCATCTTTGTCACCGCCTTTGTCACCGCCTTTGTCACCATCTTTGTCACCACCTTTGTCACCGCCTTTGTCACCGCCTTTGTCCCCTTTGTCACCGCCTTTGTCACCGCCTTTGTCCCCTTTGTCACCGCCTTTGTCACCGCCTTTGTCACCACCTTTGTCACCGCCTTTGTCACCGCCTTTGTCACCGCCTTTGTCACCACCTTTGTCGCCTTTGTCACCGCCTTTGTCACCGCCTTTGTCACCACCTTTGTCACCGCCTTTGTCACCATCTTTGTCACCGCCTTTGTCACCATCTTTGTCACCACCTTTGTCACCGCCTTTGTCACCGCCTTTGTCACCGCCTTTGTCCCCTTTGTCACCGCCTTTGTCACCGCCTTTGTCACCGCCTTTGTCACCGCCTTTGTCACCACCTTTGTCGCCTTTGTCACCGCCTTTGTCACCGCCTTTGTCACCGCCTTTGTCACCATCTTTGTCACCGCCTTTGTCACCACCTTTGTCGCCTTTGTCACCGCCTTTGTCCCCGCCTTTGTCACCGCCTTTGTCACCACCTTTGTCCCCTTTGTCACCGCCTTTGTCACCACCTTTGTCACCACCTTTGTCCCCTTTGTCACCACCTTTGTCACCACCTTTGTCACCACCTTTGTCACCACCTTTGTCACCACCTTTGTCACCACCTTTGTCACCACCTTTGTCGCCGCCTTTGATGTCGGGGAGGGGCCCAGGGAGCAGCAACGGCCGGGGCAGAGCTCAAGGCCGGGCCTGGAGGAGGGGAAGGGGCTGGGGAGGGAATTTATTGGGAATTCTGAGCTGGGAAGGGAATTTATTGGGAATTCTGAGCTGGGAAGGGGCTGGGGAGGGAATTTATTGGGAATTCTGAGCTGGGAAGGGAATTTATTGGGAATTCTGAGCTGGGAAGGGGCTGGGGAGGGAATTTATTGGGAATTCTGAGCTGGGGAGGGGCTGGGGAGGGAATTTCCTGGGAATTCCGACCTGGAAACGCTTCCATGCCCAGCACCTGACGTGCCCAGCTCTGCAAAGCAAATAAATCACCCCAAAAACCCCCCCAAAAAAACCCAAATCAAACCCACAAATAGGAAATTCTGGGTTGGGATTAAGATCGGGGTTGGGGTTGCCGGGATTGGGATTTAAAAACCCTTCCCAACCCTTTCCCTGTAGGACTTTGGCCTTCAAACCCTGGTAGATCCCAATCCCAGGAGCTGGAAATGGCTCTGGGAAGACCCAAAAAAGCTCCAAGGAACCCAAATTGAAGGAACCCAAACCCAGAGGAGCTCAAGAAGAAACAGATTTTACTCAGAAATCCTTCCCAACTCTTTTCCTGTAGGATCTTTGCCTTCAAACCCTATTAGATCCCAATCCCAGGAGCTGGAATGGCTCTGGGAAGACCCAAAAAAGCTCCAAGGAGCCCAAATTCCTCTCCATCCCTGACCCAAAGGAGCTCAAGAAAAATGGGTTTGACTTAAAAACCCTTTCCCTGCAGGACCTTGGATTTCAAATCCCAATCCCAGGAGCTGGAAATGGCTCTGGGAAGACCCAAAAAAGCTCCAAGGAACCCAAATTCAAGGAACCCAAATCCCTGACCCAGAGGAGCTCAAGAAGAAACAGATTTTACTCAGAAATCCTTCCCAACTCTTTTCCTGTAGGATCTTTGCCTTCAAACCCTGGTAGATCCCAATCCCAGGGGCTGGAATGGCTCTGGGAAGACCCAAAAAAGCTCCAAGGAGCCCAAATTCCTTTTCTCCACGGAACCCAAATCCCTGACCCAAAGGAGTTCAGGAAGAAACGAGTTTGACTCAAAACCCCTTTCCCTGCAGGACCTTGGCCTTCAAATCCCAATCCCAGGGGCTGGAATGGCTCCAGCACCCGAGGAACCCAAATTCCTCCCCACCCCTGACCCAGGTGACCCCAAGAAGGTTCAGGTTTGACTCAGAGCCCAAGGATTTGCCCCATCCTGGGGTGACCCTGACCCATTCCACCCCACAGGGTTCCAGGGGGAAAATCCTTGGAAATCCCAATCCCAGGGGCTGGAATGGCTCTGGGAACACCCAAAAACCCCGAGGAACCCAAATTCCTCTCCACCCCTGACCCAAAGGAGCTCCAGAAGAGATGGGTTTGACTCAGGAACCCTTTCCGTGCAGGACCTTGGCCTTCAAACCCTGGAAGGCCAAGGAGCTGGAATGGCTCTGGGAATACCCAAAAACCCCGAGGAACCCAAATTCCTCCCCATCCTTGACCCAGGTGACCCCAAGAAGGTTCAGGTTTGACTCAAACCCCAAGGATTTGCCCCATCCTGAGTGTCCCTGACCCATTCCACCCCGCAGGGTTCCAGGGGGAAAATCCTTGGAAATCCTAATCCCAGGGGCTGGAATGGCTCCAGCACCCGAGGAACCCAAATTCCTCCCCATCCTTGACCCAGGTGACCCCAAGAAGGTTCAGGTTTGACTCAAACCCCAAGGATTTGCCCCATCCTGGGGTGACCCTGACCCATTCCACCCCGCAGGGTTCTGGGGAGAAAATCCTTGGAAATCCCAATCCCAGGGGCTGGAATGGCTCCAGCACCCGAGGAACCCAAATTCCTCCCCATCCTTGACCCAGGTGACCCCAAGAAGGTTCAGGTTTGACTCAAACCCCAAGGATTTGCCCCATCCTGGGGTGACCCTGACCCATTCCACCCCGCAGGGTTCTGGGGAGAAAATCCTTGGAAATCCCAATCCCAGGGGCTGGAATGGCTCCAGCACCCGAGGAACCCAAATTCCTCCCCATCCTTGACCCAGGTGACCCCAAGAAGGTTCAGGTTTGACTCAGAGCCCAAGGATTTGCCCCATCCTGGGGTGACCCTGACCATTCCACCCCGCAGGGTTCTGGCGCCGGTGACGAGCGATGGGGTATGATGTGGCTCGGTTCCAGGGGGACGTGGACGAGGACCTGATCTGCCCCATCTGCAGCGGGGTCCTGGAGGAGCCAGTGCAGGTAGGACCCACCTGGGGCATGGTGGGTGCAGAGGTGCCACCGGGGTGGGACACGGTGGGTGCAGAGGTGGCACTCGGGGCTCTCCTGGAGATGGAGTCCGTCTCGTCTTGGCCTCGATGCCCTGGGAGGTTTCCCCAGCCTCAGCTGTTCATGCATGGCTTCATGAATGATCCCATGGTCGATCCCACAGATGATCCCATGATCGATCCCATGACTGAACGAGCAGAGGTGGCACTCAGGGCTCTGTGGGACATCAAGTCCATCCTGGCCTTGACAGTCTGGGAGGTTTCCCCAGCCCAACCATTCCATGAATGATCCCATGGTCAATCCCATGATCAATCCCATGATCAATCCTATGAGTGATCCCATGATCAATCCCAAGAATGATCCCACGAGTGATCCCATGATCAATCCCAAGAACGATCCCATGATCAATCCCATGATCAATCCCTTGATCAATCCCATTACCGAATGAGCAGAGGTGGCACTCAGGGCACTCCTGGGGATTGAGTCCATCTTGGCCTTGACAGTCTGGGAGGTTTCCCCAGCCCAACCATTCCATGAATGATCCCATGGTCAATCCCATGATCAATCCCATGATCAATCCTATGAGTGATCCCATGATCAATCCCAAGAATGATCCCACGAGTGATCCCATGATCAATCCCATGATCGATCCCATGATCAATCCCTTGATCAATCCCATTACCGAATGAGCAGAGGTGGCACTCAGGGCACTCCTGGGGATCGAGTCCATCTTGGCCTCGATGCCCTGGGAGGTTTCCCCAGCCCAACCGTTCCATGAGTGATCCCATGATCGATCTCCTGAGTAATCCCATGATCAATCCCATGGCCAATCCCATGGCTGAACCAGCAGAGGTGGCACTCAGGGCTCTCCAGAGGATCGAGTCCATCTTGGCCTCGATGCCCTGGGAGGTTTTTCCCAACCCAGCCATTCCACGATTGATTCCAGGAATGATCCCATGATCAATTCCATGATCAGTCCTATGACCGAACAAGCAGAGGTGGCACTTGGGGCTCTGTTGGACATCAAGTCCGTCTTGGCCTCTACAATCTGGGAGGTTTCCCCACCCCAGCTGTCTTGGTGGTCACGGTTCCATGCATGACTCCGTGACTCCATGAGGGATTCCATGAATGATTCCAAGAATGATCCCATGAGTAATGCCATGATCAATCCCATGATCAATCCCATGACTGAATGAGCGGAGCTGGCACTTGGAGCTCTTGTGGAGATCAGTCCCAGCCTGGCCTCGATGCCCTGGGAGGTTTCCCCAACCCAACCATTCCATGAACGATCCCGTGGTCGAGCCCATGAATGGTTCCAAGAGTAATCCCATGATCAATCCCATGACTGAATGAGCAGAGGTGGCACTCAGGGCTCTCTTGGATATCAAGTCCATCTTGCCCTTGATGCCCTGGGAAGTTTCTCCCAATCCAGCCATTCTATGGAATGATCAATCCCATGATCAATCCCACGATCAGTCCCATGACTGAACCAGCCGAGGCGGCACTCGGGGCTCTCTTGGACATCAAGTCCATCCTGGCCTTGACAGTCTGGGAGGTTTCCCCACCCAACCATTCCATGATTGATCCCATGATCAATCCCATGATTGATTGAATGAGCAGAGGTGGCACTCAGGGCTCTCCAGGGGATTGAGTCCATCATGGCCTCGATGCCCTGAGAAGTTTCTTCAACCCAACCATTCCATGATTGATCCCATGATCAATCTCATGATTGATTGAATGAGCAGAGGCGGCACTCAGGGCTCTCCTGGACATCAAGTCCATTCTGGCCTTGACAGTCTGGGAGGTTTCCCCACCCAACCATTCCATGATTGATCCCATGATCAATCCCATGACTGAATGAGCAGAGGTGGCACTCAGGGCTCTCCAGGGGATTGAGTCCATCGTGGCCTCGATGCCCTGAGAAGTTTCTACAACCCAACCATTCCATGATTGATCCCATGATCAATCCCATGACTGAATGAGCAGAGGTGGCACTCAGGGCTCCATCCTGGCCTTGACAATCTGGGAAGTTTCTCCAACCCAACCATTCCATGATTGATCCCATGATCAATCCCATGACTGAACGAGCAGAGGTGGCACTCAGGGCTCTCCTGGACATCAAGTCCATCCTGGCCTTGACAATCTGGGAGGTTTTCCCCACCCCATCCGCCCCGTCCCGCGTGACGCTCTCCGTTCCCCGCAGGCGCCGCACTGCGAGCACGCCTTCTGCAATGCCTGCATCACGCAGTGGTTCTCGCAGCAGCAGACGTGCCCCGTGGACCGCAGCGTGGTGACGGTGGCCCACCTGCGCCCGGTGCCGCGCATCATGCGCAACATGCTCTCCAAGCTGCAGATCACCTGCGACAACGCCGTCTTCGGCTGCACGGCCGTGGTGCGCCTCGACAACCTCATGGCTCACCTCAACGACTGCGAGCACAACCCCAAGCGCCCCGTCACCTGCGAGCAGGGATGCGGGTGAGGGCACGGGGCACGGGGCACGGGGTGGGCATGGGGTAGGCATGGAACGGGCGCAGGAATGGCTCTGGGATGGACGTCATCAAATGAGGATGGTCAAGGGATGGGGATGGACATGGGATGGCCATGGGATGGGCACAGGATGGGGATGGACACCGGCATGGACACAGGAATGGCCCTGGGATGAGCGTGGGATGGGGATGGGCATGTAGAACTGGCACAAGTATGGGCACGGGGTGGGCATGGGGATGAGGGTGGACATGGGATGGGCACAGGATGGGGATGGACACCGGCATGGACACAGGAATGGCCCTGGGATGAGCGTGGGATGGGGATGGGCATGTAGAACTGGCACAAGTATGGGCGCGGGGTGGTCATGGGGATGAGGGTGGACGTGGGATGGGCACAGGATGGGCACTGGGATGGACACAGGGTGGGGATGGTCATGGGACGGGGATGGGCACAGGATGGGCACTGGGATGGACACAGGGTGGGGATGGTCATGGGACGGGGATGGACACAGGATGGGAATGGGACGGGCACAGGAATGGCCCTGAAATGGGGATGGACATGAGATGGGCACTGGGATGGGCACAGGATGGGGATGGGATGGGCACAGGATGGGGGTGGTTGTGGGATGGGGATGGCCATGGGACAGGCAGAGGATGGGCACTGGGATGGACATGGGGTGGTCCTGGGGATGGACATGAGGTAGGGATGGACACATAGAATGGGCACAGGATGGCCATGGAACAGGCACAGGAGTGGCCCTGGGATGGCACTGGGATGGGCACAGGAATGGGCACTGGGATGGACATTGGTATGGACATGAGGTGGTCCTGGGATGGGCACAGGGTGGGGATGGCCATGGGATGGGCACAGCCATGGGGTGGGTACAGGAATGGCACTGGGATGGGCACAGGGTGGGGATGGCCATGGGATGGGCACAGCCATGGGATGGGCACAGGAATGGCGCTGGGATGGGCACAGGGTGGGGATGGCCATGGGATGGGCACAGCCATGGGATGGGCACAGGAATAGGCCCTGGGATGGACATGGGGTGGGGATGGACACAGGCTGAGCGCTGGGATGGACATGAGATGGCCCTGGGATGGACACAGGATGGCACTGGGTTGGGCACAGGGTGGCCGTGGAATGGCCAAAAGAACGGCCCTGGGATGAACATTGGCATGGGGATGGACATGGCTTGGCCATGGAACAGGCACAGGGTGGACACTGGGATGGACCTAGGAAGGGCCCTGGGGTAGGACACCTCCAGGAGAGGTCCATGTTGGACCTCAGCAGGAATTTCCTCCTGGAAAGACCTATCAGGCTTTAGCACTCCTCAGGAAGGCAGCGAAGCAGAAAAACCCCATTTATCCCCCAAATCCTCCCCCAGGCTGACACTCAGAGCCTTTCCACACCCGAATTACCTCTGGGAGGTGTAAAATCCCCTAAATTTGCGTCTCCACCTTTTTTCCCCCTCTCTCTCCTGGCAGGTTGGAGATGCCCAAGGACGAGCTGCCCAACCACAACTGCATCAAGCACCTGCGCTCGGTGGTGCAGCAGCAGCAGACGAGGATTGCAGAGCTGGAGAAAACCTCAGCTGAGCACAAGCACCAGCTGGCCGAGCAGGTGGGCACCTGGAAGGGCAAGTTTGGGGTGTTTGGAACTGAAATCCCCAAAAAACATAGGGGAGAAGGTGTGGTTCTGTAGGATGGGGCTGGGCTACACTGGGGACTCCAGAAATCCCGAAATCCCCCCCGAAAAATCCCAAAGAAATCCCAAAAAAAAAGTCTGTGGGGAGGTGTCTGTGGGATTGGGATGGCTGAGCAGGTGGGCACCTGGAAGGGCAGGTTTGGGGTGTTGGGAATGGAAATCCCCCCAAAAAATGGGGGAAAAGTGGCTGGGGGAAGGTATGGTTCTGTGGGATTGGGCTGGGCCGTGCCGGGAGCTCTAGAAATCCCCAAATCCCCAAAAAATCTCAAAAAAAATCCCCCCAAAAAATGGGGGAGAAGGTGTGGCTCTGTGGGATTGGGCTATGCAACGCTGGGAGCTCCAGAAATCCCAAATTCCCCCCAAAAAAATCCCAAAAAATCCCCCCAAAAAAGGATGTGGGGAGATTTGAGTTCAGTGTGACTCTGTGGGATTGGGGTACACCATGCTGGGGGCTCCAGAAATCCCAAAATCCCCACAAAAAATCCCAAAGAAAGGCTGTGGGGAGGTGTGAGTTGAGTGTGGCTCTGTGGGATTGCGCTGGGCCATGCTGGGGGCTCCAGAAATCCAAAAATCCCCAAAAAATCCCAAAAAAAATCCTCAAAAACCAGGAAAAATTGTGCTGAGGGGAGCAATCGGTTGAGTGTAGCTCTGCAGTAATGAAAATTAAAAAATGTTGTAAAAGATCTGATTTATTTAAAGGATATAAGTTAAATCTGGTAGTAGTTATTATTTATTGTTCTAATAAGTTTTAAGGTCTTCATTCCAAGTTTTTATTTATGTTTATATTTGTATTTATTATCTTTGTAAGATTAAAAAAAAGGGGAAAAACAAGGGGCGGGTTTGGGTTGTTAGGCACCAAAAATGAGGAAAAAAAAAAGGGTAAATTTTTGGTGCTTGGACACCAAAATCCTCACAAAAAAAAAAAGGAGAAAAAAGGGATAATTCTCATTCTAAATCCCATTTTTTCCTACCTTGGCAGAAGAGGGATATCCAGCTGCTCAAGGCCTACATGAGGGCGATCCGCAGCGTCAACCCCAACCTGCAGAACCTGGAGGAGACCATCGAGTACAACGAAATCCTGGAGTGAGTGTGGTCCCTTTGGGGGGTTTTGAGGGAAATTTATCATTTTTTGAGGGATTTTTGTTGTCTTTTGAGGGAAATTGGTCAATTTTGGGGGGAAATTCATTGATTTTTGAGGGAAATTTGTAGGTTTTGGGGGAAAATTTGTAGCTTTTAAAGGGATTTTTTTTGTTGTATTTTTGAAGGGAGTTTGTAGGTTTTGGGGGGAATTTTTAATTTTTTGAGGAAATTTGTAGGTTTTTGAGGGAAATTCATTGATTTTTGAGGGAAATGAGTCATTTTTTGAAGGAAATTTGTTTTCTGAGGGAAATTTGTAGGTTTTAGGAGAAAATTTGTCATTCTCTGAGGGAAATTTTTAGGTTTTGGGGAATAATTCATTGATTTTTGATGGAAATTCATTGTTTTTTGAGGGAAATCTGTTGGGTTTTGAGGGAAATTTATCATTTTCTGAAGGAAATTTGTAGGTTTTTGGGGGGAAATTTGTTGGTTTTTGAGGGAAATTCATCTCTTTTTGAGGGAAATACATTAATTTTTGAGGGATATTCATCAATTTTTAAGGGAAATTTGTCAATTTCTGAGGGAAATGTGTAGGTTTCAGGGGGAAATGCATCAATTTTTGAGGGAAATTCATCAGTTTTTGAGGGAAATTTCTGGTTTTTTTGAGGAGAATTTGTAGGTTTTGGGAGAAAATTTGTAGATTTTTGAGGGAAATTCATCATTTTCTGAGGGAAATTTGTCATTCTCTGAGGGAAATTAATTGATTTTCGAGGGAAATTTGTCATGTTCTGAGGGGGATTTGTCATTTTCTGAGGGAAATACATCATTTTTGAGGAAAATTTTTAGGTTTTGGGAGGAAATTTGTCATTTTTTTGAGGGAAATTTGTCATTTTTTGAGGGAAATTCATCGATTTTTGAGGGAAATGTGTAGGTGTTTAGGGGGGAATTTGTCGTTTTTTGAGGGATTTTTGTTATTTTTTGAGGGAAATCGGTCATTTTCAGAGGGAAGTTTTTCATTTTTTGAGGGAAATGTGTAGGTTTCGGGAGGAAATTCATCGATTTTTTGGGGAAATGCATCAATTTTTGAGGGAAATTTGTCATTTTCTGAGGGAAATGCATCAACTTTTGAGGGAAATTCATCACTTTTTGAGGGAAATTAATCGATTTTTGAGGGAAATTTGTAGGTTTTGGGGGAAATACATCAATTTTTGAGGCACATTTTTAGGTTTTGGGAGAAAATCTCATTTTTTGAGGGAAATTCATCGTTTTTTGAGGGAAATTTGTAGGTTTTGGGGGGAAATATGTTGAGGGAAATTCCGTGATCCCATCCCGTCCCTGTCCCCGCAGGTGGGTGAACCCCCACAAATCCACCCCAGACCCCCATCCCTGACCCCATTATGCCCCCTGAGGTGGGTGAACCCCCACAGTCACACTCCAAACCCCCATTCCTGACCCCTCTGAGTGTTTCCAGCTGGCTGAACCCCCACAATTCCACGATTTCACCCCAAACCACCATCCCTGACCCTATTATGCCCCCCTAACTGGCTGAACCCCCACAATTCCACAATCCCTGACCCCGTTGTGTCCCCCCAGGTGTGTGAACCCCCACAAACCCACCCCAAACCCCCACCCCTGACCTCATTATCCCCCTTAAGGTGGCTGAACTCCCACAAATCCACCCCAAACCTTCGTCCCTGTGTACATTGTGTCCCCCGAGGTGGCTGAACCCCCACAATTCCATGATCCCGCTCCATCCCTGACCCCTCTGAGTTTCCTGAGCTGGCTGAACCTCCACAATTCCACGATTTCACCCCAAATCTCTCTCTCAGTGTCCCCGCAACTGGGTGAATCTCCACAATTCCACAATCCCACCCCATCCCTGACCCCATTATGTCCCCCTAAGCTGTGTGAACCCCCACAAATCCACCCCAAACCCCCATCCCTGACTCCATTATGCCCCCCTAGCTGGGTGCGTGTCCCCAGTTCCATGATCCCACCCTATCCCTGTCCCCCCAGGTGGGTGAACCCCCACGAATCCACCCCAGACCCTCATCCCTGACCCCTCTGAGTGTCCTGAGCTGGCTGAATCTCCCCAAGTCCTCAATCCCTGACACCATTATGTCCCCCCAGCTGGGTGCATCTCCCCAGTTCCACAATCCCTGACCTCGTTATGTCCCCCTGAGCTATGTGAACCCCCACAAATCCACCCCAAACCCCCATCCCTGACCCCATTATGCCCTCCCAGGTGGGTGAACCCTCACAATTCCATGATCCCACCCCATCCCTGACCCCATTATGTCCCCCTAAGCTGGCTGAACTCCCACAAATCCACAATCCCTGACCCCGTTGTGTCCCCCCAGGTGGGTGAACCCCCACAATTCCACAATCCCTGACCCTGTTATGTCCCCCCAGATGGGTGAACCCTCACAATTCCACAATCCCACCCCATCCCTGACCCCATTGTGTCCCCCCAGGTGGGTGAACCCCCACAATTCCACAATCCCTGACCCCATTGTGTCCCCCCAGGTGGGTGAACCCCCACAATTCCACAATCCCTGACCCCATTGTGTCCCCCCCAGGTGGGTGAACCCCCACAATTCCACAATCCCTGACCCCGTTCTGTCCCCTCCAGGTGGGTGAACCCCCACAATTCCACAATCCCTGACCCCATTGTGTCCCCCCCAGGTGGGTGAACCTCCCCAATTCCACAATCCCTGACCCCGTTGTGTCCCCCCAGGTGGGTGAACCCCCACAATTCCACAATCCCTGACCCCGTTCTGTCCCCTCCAGGTGGGTGAACCCTCACAAACCCACCTCAAACCCCCACCCCTGACCCCTAAGGTGGGTGAACCTCCCCAATTCCACAATCCCTGACCCCGTTGTGTCCCCCCAGGTGGGTGAACCCCCACAATTCCACAATCCCTGACCCTGTTATGTCCCCCCAGATGGGTGAACCCTCACAATTCCACAATCCCACCCCATCCCTGACCCCATTGTGTCCCCCCAGGTGGGTGAACCCCCACAATTCCACAATCCCTGACCCTGTTATGTCCCCCCAGATGGGTGAACCCTCACAATTCCACAATCCCACCCCATCCCTGACCCCATTGTGTCCCCCCAGGTGGGTGAACCCTCACAATTCCACAATCCCTGACCCCATTGTGTCCCCTCCAGGTGGGTGAACCCTCACAAACCCACCTCAAACCCCCATCCCTGACCCCTAAGGTGGGTGAACCCCCCCAAATCCACAACCCCACCCCATCCCTGACCCCGTTATCCTGCCCAGGTGGGTGAACTCGCTGCAGCCGGCGCGGGTGACGCGCTGGGGCGGCATGATCTCCACGCCGGACGCCGTCCTTCAGGCCGTCATCAAGCGCTCGCTGGTGGAGAGCGGCTGCCCGGCGTCCATCACCAACGAGCTCATCGAGAACGCGCACGAGCGCAACTGGCCGCAGGGGCTGGCCACGCTGGAGACGCGGCAGATGAACCGCAGATACTACGAGAACTACGTGGCCAAACGCATCCCCGGCAAGCAGGCCGTGGTGGTGATGGCCTGCGAGAACCAGCACATGGGAGAGGACATGGTGCTGGAGCCGGGGCTCGTCATGATCTTCGCTCACGGAGTGGAGGAGATATGAGAGGGGTTCACCGAGGGGTGGAGAGGGCTCGTGGAGATGGGGGTTTTGGGGTTGTGGTTGTTGGTCGTGGAGGAGAGCCAAAAAAAAAAAAAAAACAAATCCAGCTTGGAGATGGCAGGGGGTTTCCTGGACTTGGATTTTTCCCTCATGAAGTGGAGGAGATCTGAGAGAAATCCACCTTGGGATGGAGGGGAGTTGTGTGGAGGTGGGGTTTTGGGGTTGTGATTATTGGTCATGGAGTGGAGATCCAAAAAAATCCAGCTCGGGACACTGGGGGTTTCCTGGACTTGGATTTTTTGCTCATGGCATGGAAGAGATCCAAAAATAATCCACCTTGGGATGGCAGGGGTTTCCTGGACTTGGGTTTTTTGCTCATGGCATGGAGGAGATCTGGAAAAAATCCAACTCGAGACAATGGGGGTTTCCTGGAGTTGGGATTTTTGCTCATGGTGTTGTGGAAATCTGAGAAAAATCCACCTAGGGCCAGCGGGGGTTTCCTGGACGTGGATTTTTGGGGTGTGGTTTTTGGTCATGGAGGAGATGTGAAAAAAAATCCATCTCGGGACAGCGGGGGTTTCATGGAGTTGGGATTTTGGGGTTGTGATTTCTGCTCGTGGAGGAGATCTGGTAAAAATCCAACTTGGGACACTGGGGCTTTCCTGGACTTGGGTTTTTTCCTTCGTGACATGGAGGAGATCTGAGAAAAATCCAACTCGGGACAGTGGGGTTTTCTGGAGTTGGATTTTTGTGGTTTTTGGTCATGGAGGAGATGTGGAAAAAATCCATCTTGAGACAGTGGGGGTTTCCTGGAGTTGGGTTTTTGGGGTTCATAATTTTCATTCATGCCATGGAGGAGATCTGAGAGAAATCCAGCTCTGGGATGGTGGGAGTTTTCTGGAGTTGGGATTTTGGGGTTGTGATTTTTGCTCATGGAGGAGAGCCAAAAAAAATCCAACTTGGAGATGGCAGGGGTTTCCTGGACTTGGATTTTTCCCTCATGAAGTGGAGGAGATCTGAGAGAAATCCACCTTGTGACAGCAGGGGTTTTCTGGACTTGGGATTTTTTCCTTCATGACATAGAGGAGATCTGAGAAAAATCCACCTTGGGCCAGCAGGGGTTTTCTGGAGTTGGATTTTTGTGGTTTTTGGTCATGGAGGAGATGTGAAAAAAATCCAGCTCGGGACAGTGGGGGTTTCCTGGACTTGGATTTTTAGGTTTCATGATTTTCACTCATGGAGGAAATCTGAAAAAAATTCACCTAGGGACAATGGGAGTTTTATGGAGTTGGGATTTTGGGGTTGTGATTTTTGCTCATGGAAGAGAGCCAAAAAAAATCCAGCTTGGAGATGGCAGGGGTTTCCTGGACTTGGATTTTTCCCTCGTGGAGTGGAGGAGATCTGAGAAAAATCCACCTTGGGATGGAGGGGAGTTTGTGGAGGAGATGTGAAAAAAAATCCAGCTTGAGACAGCGGGAGTTTTCTGGAGTTGGGATTTTTGGGGTTCATAATTTTCACTCATGCCATGGAGGAGATCTGAGAGAAATTCACCTTGGGATGGAGGGGGTTTTATGGAGTTGGGTTTTTCCCTCATGGAGTGGAGGAAATCTGAGAAAAATCCAACTCTGGGATGGCAGGAGTTTCCTGGACTTGGGTTTTTCCCTCATGGAATGGAGGAAATCTGAGAAAAATCCACCTAGGGACAGCAGGGGTTTTCTGGAGTTGGGATTTTGGGGTTGTGATTTTTGCTGGTGGAGGAGATCTGGAAAAAATCCAACTCGGGACAATGGGGTTTTCTGGAGTTGGGGTTTTGGGCTTGTGATTTTTGGTCATGGCATGGAAATCTTGAGAAAAATCCAGCTCTGGGATGGCAGGGGTTTCCTGGACTTGGGTTTTGCTCTCATGGAATGGAGGAGATCTGGGAGAAATCCAGCTCAGGATTCTGGGGGTTTCCTGGAGTTGGATTTTTGGGGTTGTGATTTTCACTCACAGAGTGGAAGACATCTGAGAAAAATCCAGCTTGGGATGGCAGCGGTTTCCTGGACTTGGTTTTTTTGCTCATCATGTGGAGCAGATCTAAAAATAATCCAGCTTGGGATGGCAGGGCTTTCCTGGACTTGGATTTTTAGGGCTCATGATTTTCACTCATGCCATGGAGGAGATCTGAGAAAAATCCAACCTGGGCTGGCATGGGTTTCTTGGACTTTTAGGGTTTGTGATTCTCACTCATGCCATGGAGGAGATGTGGAAAAAAAAATCCAGCTTGAGATGTCAGGGCTTTCCTGAACTTGGGTTTTTCCCTCGTGGCTTGGAGGGGATCTGAAAAAAATCCAGCTCCAAGGTGGTGGGGAATTTGGGAATCTGAAAAAATTTTGGGAATCTGAAAAAAAAAAAAAAAAAATCCAGCTCGGGGACAATGAGGATTTCCCGGATTTGGAGTTGTGGTGTTGTGATTTTTGCTCACGGCATGGAGAAGATCTGAAAATAATCAACGGTTCCACCGCCTCAGGACGGTGGGGGTTTATTGAAAAATTTGGACTTTGAGGGTTTGTGGTTTTCCCTCACAGCGTGAAAATGTGGAGATCTGAAAAAATTCCTCCACAGGACAGCGGGGGTTCCCTGGACTCGGAATTTTGGGGTTCCCTGGACTCAAAATTTTGGGGACTCAGAATTTTGGGGTTCCCTGGACTCGGAATTTTGGGGTTCCCTGGACTCAAAATTTTGGGGTTCCCCACTGAATTTTTGGGGTTTCCTGGACTCAGAATTTTGGGGTTTGTTGGACTCAGAATTTTGGGGTTCCCCACTGGATTTTCGGGGTTCCCCACTGGATTTTTGGGGTTCCCTGAACTCGGATTTTTGGGGTTCTCTGGATTCAGATTTTTGGGGTTCCCTAGACTCGGATTTTTGGGGTTCCCCATGGGATTTTTGGGGTTCCCTGGACTCGGATTTTGGGGTTCCCCACTGAATTTTTGGGGTTTCCTGGACTCAGAATTTTGGGGTTCGTTGGACTCGGAATTTTGGGGTTCCCCATTGGATTTTTGAGGTTCCCCACTGGATTTTTGGGGTTCCCTGAACTCGGATTTTTGGAGTTCCCCAAACTCGGATTTTTGGGGATCCCCATTGGATTTTTGGGGTTTCCTGGACTCAGAATTTTGGGGTTCCCCATGGGATTTTTGGGGTTCCCCACTGAATTTTTGGGGTTTCCTGGACTCAGAATTTTGGGGTTTGTTGGACTCAGAATTTTGGGGTTCCCCATTGGATTTTTGGGGTTCCCCACTGGATTTTTGGGGTTCCCTGAACTCGGATTTTTGGGGTTCTCTGGATTCAGATTTTTGGGGTTCCCTAGACTCGGATTTTTGGGGTTCCCCATGGGATTTTTGGGGTTCCCTGGACTCGGATTTTGGGGTTCCCCACTGAACTTTTGGGGTTTCCTGAACTCAGAATTTTGGGGTTCGTTGGACTCAGAATTTTGGGGTTCCCCATTGGATTTTTGGGGTTCCCCACTGGATTTTCGGGGTTCCCTGAACTCGGATTTTTGGAGTTCCCCGAACTCGGATTTTTGGGGTTCCCCATTGGATTTTTGGGGTTTCCTGGACTCAGAATTTTGGGGTTCCCCATGGGATTTTTGGGGTTCCCCACTGAATTTTTGGGTTTCCTGGACTCAGAATTTTGGGGTTTGTTGGACTCAGAATTTTGGGGTTCCCCACTGGATTTTCGGGGTTCCCTGAACTTGGATTTTTGGGGTTCTCTGGATTGAGATTTTTGGGGTTCCCTGGACTCGGATTTTGGTGTTCCCCATTGGATTTTTGGGGTTCCCCATTGGATTTTTTTGGTTTCCTGAACTCAGAATTTTGGGGTTCATTTGACTCGGAATTTTGGGGTTCCCTGGACTCAAATCTTGGGGTTCCCCAATGGATTTTTGGGCTTCCCTGGACTCGGATTTGGGGTTCCCCACTGGATTTTTTGGTTCCCCACTGGATTTTTGGGGTTCCCCATTGGATTTTTTGGGGTTCCCCACTGGATTTTTTGGGGTTCCCCACTGGATTTTTTTGGGGTTCCCCGCTGGATTTTTGGGGTTCCCCACTGGATTTTTTTGGGGTTCCCCACTGGATTTTTTTGGGGGGGGTTCCCCACTGGATTTTTTGGCTTCCCTGGACTCGGATTTGGGGTTCCCCGCTGGATTTTTTGGGGTTCCCCGCTGGATTTTTTGGGGTTCCCCACTGGATTTTTGGGTTCCCCACTGGATTTTTGGGGTTCCCCATTGGATTTTTTGGGGTTCCCCGCTGGATTTTTTTGGGGTTCCCCACTGGGTTTTTGGGCTTCCCTGGACTCGGATTTGGGGTTCCCCACTGGATTTTTTTGGGGTTCCCCGCTGGATTGGACCCGTTACAAACCCAGCTGAGCTCTCCCCATTCCAAGAGAGGGGAACTGGGGGGGCTCCAGACCCCTCGGGGGTCCCCCAAACCCTGCAAGCTCCATCTGCTCCTGCAGTTCCCCCCTGGCCTGGTGTCCCCAGTGCCACCAACCCCGCAGTGACCCTTGGGGACCCTCCTGTCCCCCTCTTTCCGTGCGTGCCCCATTCCCTGACCCCAGGAGCATCTCCCACCTCCTCCCAATCCGTGTTCGGCTCTGTTTTCTCCACTTTTGGTGTTATTTTTCCAAACACTCCTGATTGTTCTGTATTTTTAATTTTTTTTTTTTTCTTACCTTTTTATTCTCCCTTTTTTTCTGTCTTTTTTTTTTTTTTTTTTTTTTACTCTCCCTTTTTATTTGATTTTTCCAAGTAACCGTGGGCAGGCACCTCTGGCCTGGGACTCGTTGGGAATTTAATTTATTTGCATTTATTTTGTTGTTTTTTTGGGTTTTTTTTATAATTGTTTCTCGTCCCGGCAGATCTGGAGGGAGGCAGGGATTGAAGTGATCAATAAACAGAATTCTGGTTGCTTTATCCCCGTTTTGGGGGGGCTCCTCCTGCACCCCAAAACCCTCCCCGTGTCGGGGGGCTCAGTTTTGGGGTGAAAATGGCTGGGTTTGGGATCCTGGGGGGATTTGGGGATTAATAAATGTCAGTGCTAAAAGGGAATGGGGGTGGCTGAGGGTCTTGGGGGGTTCCCTCTGTCCCCACCCTAAAAAGAGCAGGGATTGGGG
The DNA here is from genome assembly GCF_027887145.1 of Ammospiza caudacuta. Classification (NCBI taxonomy): domain Eukaryota; kingdom Metazoa; phylum Chordata; class Aves; order Passeriformes; family Passerellidae; genus Ammospiza; species Ammospiza caudacuta. Next base: position 3,659,387 of record NC_080623.1, read on the forward strand.
GGTCCCACCCTAAAAAGAGCTGGGACTGGGGGGTCCTCACCCCAAAAAGTGATGGGGCTGGGGGTCCCCACCCCTAAATGAGCTAGGATTGGGATTGGGGGGTCCCCACCCCAGAAAGAGCTGGGATTGGGGGGTCCCCACCCCAAAAAGAGCTGAGGCTGCGGGGTCCCCACTGTTCCCACCCCAAAAAGAGCTGGGACTGGGGGGTCCCACCCTAAAAAGAGCTGGGACTGAAACTGGGGGGTCCCCATCCCTAAAAGAGCTGGGGCTGGGACTGGGGGGTCCCCATCCCTAAAAGAGCTGGGATTAGGGGTCCCCACCCCAAAAAGAGCTGGGATTGGGGGTCCCCACCCCAAAAAGAGCTGGAACTGGGGGTTCCCACCCCAAAAAGAGCTGGGATTGGGGGTCCCCACCCCAAAAAGAGCAGGGATTGGGGGTCCCCACCCCAAAAAGAGCTGGGATTGGGGGTCCCCACCCCAAAAAGAGCTGGGATTGGGGGTCCCCACCCCAAAAAGAGCTGGAACTGGGGGTTCCCACCCCAAAAAGAGCTGGGATTGGGGGTCCCCACCCCAAAAAGAGCTGGGATTAGGGGTCCCCACCCCAAAAAGAGCTGGGATTGGGGGTTCCCACCCCAAAAAGAGCGGGGATTGGGGGTCCCCACCCCAAAAAGAGCGGGGATTGGGGGTCCCCACCCCAAAAAGAGCTGGAACTGGGGGTTCCCACCCCAAAAAGAGCGGGGATTGGGGGTCCCCACCCCAAAAAGAGCTGGGATTGGGGGTCCCACCCTAAAAAGAGTGGGGATTGGGGGGTCCTCACCCCAAAAAGTGATGGGACTGGGGGTCCCCACCCCAAAAAGAGCTGGAATTGGGGGGTCCCCACCCCAAAAAGAGCTGGAATTGGGGGTCCCCACCCCAAAAAGAGCTGGGACTGGGGGGTCCCACCCTAAAAAGAACTGGGACAGAAACTGGGGGGTCCCCACCCCAAAAAGAGCCGGAATTGGGGGTCCCCACCCCAAAAAGAGTCGGTACCGGGGCTTGGGGGGAGTCCCTGCTGCTCCCACCCCATTAAAGGAACCGGGATTAGCGGGGGTTCCCCGTTATTCCCAACCCTAAAAGAGCCGGTACCGGGGCTTGGCGACTCTCCGATCGTCCCGCCGTTAAAGCGGCCGGTACCGGAGGCAGGGCGCGTGTTCTGCCCGCTGCCGCCGCCGTTAGGAGCCGGTAACCGGGCGAGGGTCCCCGTTAGAAGAGCCAGGAGCTGGTGGGGGAGGTCCCCGGTGTTCCTGCCGTTAAAGGAGCCGGTACCGGAGGCCGAGCGTGTGTCTTCCCCGGTGTTCCTGCCCTTAAGAGAGCCGGTACCGGGGCTTGGGGGATCCGTGGTGTTCCCGCCATTAAGAGAACCGGTACCGGGGCTTGGGGGATCTGCCGTTAAGGGAGCCGGTACCGGGGCTTGGGGGATCTGTGGTGTTCCTGCCGTTAAGAGAACCGGTACCGGAGACTGAGGGTGTGTGGTCCCAGGTATCCCCGCCGTTAAAGGAGCCGGTACCGGCCGGCGGGAGGCTCCGTGATGCCCCCACCGTTAAAAGAGCCGGTAACGGACGCTGAGAATGAGTCTTCCGCACTGTTCTCGCCGTTAAAAGAGCCGGTACCGGACGTGCGCCGTGTGCTCGCCGTTACCGACGGAGCTCCCGCGTGTGTCTCCAACCAGCAAAAGTGAGCGTGGCGTCACGGACAGGATTCGAACCTGTGCGGGGAAACCCCATTGGATTTCGAGTCCAACGCCTTAACCACTCGGCCACCGTGACTCTCGCGCCTTCTTCCCGCCGCGCTCCGTATAGACCCGGCCCCGCCGCCGCTCCCGGCCCCGCCCCGCCCGGTGTCCGGTACTCGGTGCCCGGTTTGGTGCCCAATGCCCTGTGCCCGGTGCGGTGATCAATGCCCGTTTTTGTGCTCGGTGCCCGGTGCTGTGATCAATGCCCGGGGCCTGGTGCTCGGTTCCCGGTGCCCGGCGTTTGATGCTCAATGCACCGAGCACCACCGGTTTGGTTGTCGATGTCCGGCGCCCGGTGCGGTGATCAATGCCTGGTACTCGGTGCCCAGTCCTCGTTGCCCGGTGCTCGGTGCCCGGCTTGGTGCTCGTTGCCCGGTGCTCAGTGACTGGTTTGGGGCACTGGACCGGAATGCTCAATGTCCGGTGCTCGGTGCGGTGATCTATGGCCGGTGCCCGGTGCTCGGTGACTGGCTTGGTGCTCGGTCTCCGGTTCTCGGTGCCCCGTACCCGGCCTGGTGCTCAATGCTCGGTTTGGTGCTCAGTGCCCGACTCGGTGCTCAATGCCCGGTGCTCAGCGCCCGGTGCCGTTCCGGAGCTCCCTCCGGTGCCCATCCCTTCCCACCCCCGCCTTCCCCCGTCCCGGGCTGCTCCAAGCCCCGTCCAACCCGGCCTGGAGAACCTCCGGGCATGGAGCAGCGACGGCACCTTTGGGAAATCCATTCCCCACCCTCCCAGGGAGGAGGAATTTCCTCCCAGTCTCCCATCTAAACCAAATTTCTTGAGATGTGAACCCATTTCTCCTTCTCGTGCGTCTCTTGTCGCATTTGCGGGCGGCGGGGCCGGTAACGGGCAGCGGGACCAACAACGGGCGGTGGAGCGGGGAAAGGGACCCGGAGGGCCGGGAACAGCGCCCGGGGGACAGCGGGAACGGCGGGAGCGGGACCAGCAGGAGGCGGTGGCGGGCGCGGCGGGACCGGCGGGCGGTACAAGGGGGCCGGGAACCGCGATCGGGGTCGTGAACAGCGATCGGGGTCGTGAAGAACGATAGGAGGTGGCGGTGCGGGAGCGGGAAATCGACCAGGGCCGGTAAAACCGGGCGGGAGCGGGAACAGCCACCGGCACCGGCAACACCGGGCGGGAGCGGCGGGAGCGGCAGTGCGGGAGCGGCACCGCCAGGGGGCGGCAGCGGCGGCGGCGGGAGCGGCAGTGCGGGAACGGGAGGGCACCAAAGGGGGCGGCGGGGCTTTAACAGCGAGCGGGGCCGGGCGAGCGGCGGGGACAGCGACCGGGAACGGGGACAGCGGGACCGGGGACAGCGGGACCGGGGACAGCGACCGGAGGCGGCGGCGGCGGCGGGCGCGGCCGTGGCGGCGCGGGGCCGGCAGGGGGCGGCAGTGGCGGGCGGAGGCGGCGGCGCGGCCCGGCCCGCTCAAGATGGCGGTGCGGAAGAAGGACGGCGGCCCCAACGTCAAGTACTACGAGGCCTCGGACACCGTCAGCCAGTTCGACAACGTGCGGCTGTGGCTCGGCAAGAACTACAAGAAGGTAAGTGCGCGGAACCGCGGCGCCGCCGCCCGCGCCCGCCGCCGCCACGCCGGGCCCGGCCTGTCACGGCGCCGCCGCCGCCATCGCGCCCCCCCCCCTCCCCTCAGCGGCCGCGGCGGCCGCGCTGAGCCCCCGGCCCCGCAGTACATCCAGGCAGAGCCCCCCACCAACAAATCGCTGTCGAGCCTGGTGGTGCAGCTGCTGCAGTTCCAGGAGGAGGTGTTCGGCAAGCACGTCAGCAACGCGCCCCTCACCAAGCTGCCGGTGAGAGCCGCGGGGGGACGCGGGGACAACGCGGGCGGGACCCCGCGGGGCGGCTGGGGGGACACGCGGGGAGCGGGGGGCGAGGATCAGAGCGGGGGGTGCGGGGATGGAACCTCGTGGTTGTGGGGTGAGGTGGGGAAGAGCCCCAAAGAATGGGGGGACAAAGCCCAGATTGAAGAGAGCGCCCCAAAGATATGGGGACAGGACCCCAAAGATGTGGGGACAGCAGCCCACAGGACTGGGGACATGGTCCTGGTGAGCAGGAACAAGGCTCAGAGCAGGGGGTGTGGAGATGGAACCTCGTGGATCCAGGGCAGAGCCCCCAAGAATGGGGGGACAAAGCCCAAGTTGAGGAGAGCACCTCAAAGATGTGGGGACAGGAGCCCACAGGGCTGGGGACATGTCAGGGACAAGGCTCAGAGCTGGGGACATGGCCCTGGTGGACAGGGACAATGCTCAGAGCAGGGACAGTGCCCCAAAGGTGCAGGGATGGCCCTGGGATGGGGTCCTGGAAATCCAGGGAGGAGCCCCAAAGAAGAGGGGACAAAGCCCTAATTGGGGACAGCACCCCAATATCCAGGGGTGGCATCAGGATGTCCCCGCAATGCCCAGGGACAGAGCCCTGCTGGCCAGGGACAGGACCCTGAGCAGGGACAGAGCCCAAAGACACGGGAACAAGGCCCCGGTGACCCACAGGCAGCACCCCAAAAACCTGGGGACAAAGCTCAGTGGGAACGAGGCCCCAGAGCCCCCAGAAAGGCCCCAAAGGACAGGGGACAAAACCCTGAGTGGGGACAGCACCCCAATACCTGGGGACAGCCCTGGGGACACGTCCCCAGTGTCCCCAAAGAACTAGGGACAGCCACCCCAGTACCTGGGGACAGCCCTGGGGACACAACCCAGAACAGGGACAGCACCCCAATACCTGGGGACACCCCTGAGCAGGGACAGCACCCAATTACCTGGGGACAGCCCTGGGGACACAGCCCTGAGCAGGGACAGCTCCCAAAGCCTCAGGGACATGGCCCTGGTGACACCCTTCAGCGTTCAGGTGGCTTTGGGGACAGCAGGTGACCATGGACAGCAGCCAGTGGCAGTGCCCTGGTCAGGGACATGGCCTGGAGTGCTGGGGACAGTGCTGGGGACAGTGTCCCCACACAGGGACAGGGACAGGGCTCAGTAGGGACAGAATCCCAAGGGGACACTGTCCTGAGGACACCAGGACAGCCCCAAAGGACTTGGGGACAGTGTCCCCACACAGGGACAGAGCACAGCAGGGACAGAATCCCAAGGGGACACTGCCCCGAGGGACAAGGGGATGTCACCCTAGGGAGGGGATGGCACCCTGTGAGAGGGTGACACCCGGACAAGGGGATGGCACTTAGGCATGGGGATGTCACCCCAACAAGGGGATGTCACCTAAATATGGAGATGTCACCCAGACAAGAGGATGTCACCCCAAAAAGGGGATGTCACCCAGACTAGGGGATGGCACTTGGGCATGGGGATGTCACCTAAATATGGAGATGTCACCCAGACAGGAGGATGTCACCCCAAGAAGGGGATGTCACCCAGACAAGGGGATGGCACTTAGGCATGGGGATGTCACCCCAACAAAGGGATGTCACCTAAATATGGAGATGTCACCCAGACAAGAGGATGTCACCCCAAGAAGGGGATGTCACCCAGACAAGGGGATGGCACTTAGGCATGGGGATGTCACCCCAACAAGGAAATGGCAGCCTAACAAAGGGATGTCACCTAAACATGGGGATGTCACTTAAATATGAGAATGGCACCCCAATAAGGGGATGTCACCCCAAAAAGGAAATGGCACCCTATGAGGGGATGTCACCTAGGCATGGGGATGTCACCCCAAAAAGGAGATGGCAGCCTAACAAAGGTATGTCATCTGGACATGGGGATGTCACCCCATAAAAGAGATGTCACCCAGACTAGGGGATGGCACTTGGGCATGGGGATGTCACCTAAACATGGGGATGTCACCCCAAAAAGGAAATGGCACCCCAACAATTGGGTGTCACTCAGACATGGGGAAGTCACCTAAACGTGGGGATGGCACCACAATACAAGGGGACGTCACCCCAAAAAGGAAATGGCAACCTAACAAGGGGGTGGCACCCAGACATGGGGATGGCACCTCAAAAAGGGGATGGCACCCAGAAAAAGGGTGTCACCCTAACAAAGGGATGGCACTTAGGCATGGGGATGGCACCCCAAAAAGGGGATGGCACCCAGAAAAAGGGTGTCACCCTAACAAAGGGATGGCACTTAGGCATGGGGATGGCACCCCAAAAAGGGGATGGCACCCAGAAAAAGGGTGTCACCCTAACAAAGGGATGGCACTTAGGCATGGGGATGGCACCCCAAAAAGGGGATGGCACCCAGAAAAAGGGTGTCACCCTAACAAAGGGATGGCACTTAGGCATGGGGATGGCACCCCAAAAAGGGGATGCCACCCAGACAAGGTTATGTCACCCGGACATGGGGATGTCACCCTAACAAGGGGATGGCACCCAGAGAAAGGGATGGCACCCAGACACAAGAATGTCACCCTAACAAGGGGATGGCACCCCATGAGGACACTGTCCCTGTCCCCTGCAGATCAAATGCTTCCTGGATTTCAAGGCCGGGGGAGCCCTGTGCCACATCCTGGCAGCCGCCTATAAATTCAAGAGCGACCAAGGATGGTGAGCATGGGGGTCCTGAGGGGGTCCCTGGGGTGGGGGGGACAGGGCTGGGGGTCCCTGGGCTGGGGGACAGAACTGGGGTTCCCTCCTTGGGGGTGGTTGTGGGGTTGTCACCTCCAGAGCAAACCAGCGCTGGGACGTGTCCCCCTTTGTCACTGTGGACCCTGATGGGGTCCAGATATGTGTCCCACTCCCTCCCCTCCCCAAATTCCCCAAATTTCCCCCAAATTTGGGGGTGCTGACGGGGAGACCTGAGCTGTGGCTTTCATGAGAGTCGCTCTTTTCTTCCAATAAGGCGGCGTTTCGATTTCCAGAATCCCTCGCGCATGGACCGCAACGTGGAGATGTTCATGACCATCGAGAAATCCCTGGTGCAGGTGAGAGCCCCCCCAAAACCCCCCAAAACCACATCCCCAAGAGCCCCCTCCTCGTGTTGCCTCCCGCTCCTCAATTCAACAGCTTTGCTCTCAATTTGCTCCCTAGAACAACTGCCTGGCTCGGCCCAACATCTTCCTGCACCAGGAGATTGAGCCCAAACTGCTGGGGAAGCTCAAGGACATTGTCAAGAGGCACCAGGTGGGTGGCAGTGCCAGGCCGGGGGGCACAGGGGGGCACAGGGAGGGGGGCTCGTGGCAGTATTTAACACAATTTCACCCCTGGGTTCGTCCCCTGGCTGTCGCAGGGCACCGTGACCGAGGACAAGAGCAACGCGTCGCACATCGTGTGCCCCGTGCCCGGCAACCTGGAGGAGGGTGCGTGCAGGAAGGGGGGTTTGGGGGGTTTCTGGGGGGGCAGAAAGGGCGGTTTGAGGGGTCACAGGGGGCTCCGGGGGTGCAGGGAGGGGTTTTTTGGGAGGGGTTGGGGGGTTCATGGGGGGTTCCAGGGGTGCAGGAGGGGTTTTTGGGGGGTCACAGGAGGCTCCAGGAGTGCAGGAGGGGTTTTTGGGGGATCACAGGAGGCTCCAGGGGTGCAGAAGGGGTTTTTGGGGGGGGTTTGGGGGGTCACAGGAGGCTCCAGGGGTGCAGAAGGGGTTTTTGGGGGGGTTGGGGGGTTCATGGGGGGTTCCAGGGGTGCAGAAGGGGTTTTTGGGGGGGGTTTGGGGGGTCACAGGAGGCTCCAGGGGTGCAGGAGAGGTTTGGGGGGGGCTTTTGGGGGGTCACAGGAGGCTCCAGGGGTGCAGAAGGGGTTTTTGGGGGGCTTTTGGGGGGTCACAGGGGGCTCCAGGGGTGCAGAAGGGGTTTTTGGGGGGGATTTGGGGGGTCACAGGGGGCTCCAGGGGTGCAGGAGAGGTTTGGGGGGGGCTTTTGGGGGGTCACAGGGGGCTCCAGGGGTGCAGGAGGGGGATTTGAGGGGCTCTGGGGGGCTCCAGGGGTGCAGGAGGGGATTTTTAGGGGGGTTTTGAAGGGTTCATGGGAGGTTCCTGGGGTGCAGGAGGGGGTTTTGGGGGGTCACAGGGGGCTCCAGGGGTGCAGGAGGGGGTTTTGGGGGGTCACAGGGGGCTCCAGGGGTGCAGGAGAGGGGTTTTGTGGGGTGGCAGGGGCTCTGGGGAGGTAGAGGAAGGTGGGTGCAGGAGGGGAGTTTGGAGGGGTCACAGGGGGCTCTGGGGGTGCAGGATGGGGTTTTGGGGGGTCATGGGGAGGTCACAGGGGGGCTCTGGGGAGGCCAGAGGAAAGTGGGTGCAGGATGAGGTTTTTGGGGGGTCACAGGGGGCTCCAGGGGTGCAGGAGGGAGTTTCCGGGGGGTCATGGGGAGCCCCAGGAGGCACAGAGGAAGATGGGTGTAGGAAGGGAGTTCAGGGGAGTTGTTGGGGTTCCAGGGGTGTAGGAGGGAGGTTTTGGGGGGCTCCAGGGGTGAAGGAGGGGTTTTTGGGGGGGGTTTGGGGGGTCACAGGGGGCTCCAGGGGTGCAGAGGAAGACGAATGCAGGAGGGGAATTCGGGGGATCCCAGGGGGCTCCATGGGATCCAGAGCAAGGTGGGTGCAGGGTGAGGTTTTTGGGGTGCCGTGAGGGGCTCCAGGGTGTGCAGGGGGGAGGTTTTGGGGCGCACAGAGAGCTGCAGACCCCCCCCCCCCCCAGAAGCCCTGCTCAGCCCAGCCCTGTCCGTCTGTCTGTCCCGCAGAGGAGTGGGTCCGGCCCGTCATGAAGCGCGACAAGCAGGTGCTGCTGCACTGGGGCTACTACCCCGACAGGTGAGGGGCTGGGGGGGGGGGGGTGAAGATTTCGGGGACCCCTCTATGCCCCCCTCCCCAAATCGCCGTGGGTGCCACTTTAACCCCATCCTCACCACAGCTACGACACCTGGATCCCGGCCAGCGAGATCGAGGCGTCCGTGGAGGATCCCCCGACACCGGAGAAGCCCCGGAAGGTACGGGGGGGACCCCCAGGTTTGGGGGGCACCTGGAGCCCCCCTTCTTTCGCTGAGCCAGCCGCTCCCCTTGGCCTGCAGGTGCACGCCAAGTGGATCCTGGACACGGACACCTTCAATGAGTGGATGAACGAGGAGGATTATGAGGTGACAGATGAGAAGAGCCCCGTGACCCGCAGGAAGAAGATCTCGGCCAAGACGCTGACGGATGAGGTGAGAACCGGCTCAGAGCCCTTTGGGGAGGGGTCCTGGGGGTCTCAGCGAGCTCAGCTGGACCCCCACGCTGCCCCCCAGGTGAACAGCCCCGACTCGGACCGGCGGGATAAGAAAGGGGGGAATTACAAGAAGAGGAAGCGCTCGCCCTCTCCCTCGCCCACACCCGAAGCCAAGAAGAAGAACGCAAAGAAGGGGTGAGCTGGGGGGCTTTGGGGGGTCTGGGGGTGGGTCTGGGGTCAGCACTGATGGGGGTCTCTCCCTTGGCAGACCCTCCACCCCTTATAACAAATCCAAGCGTGGGCACCGCGAGGAGGAGCAGGAGGACCTGACCAAGGACATGGACGAGCCCTCACCTGTCCCCAACGTGGAGGAGGTGACGCTGCCCAAGACAGGTCAGTGTGGGGGCACAGCCCAAGACAGGTCAGTGTGGGGGCACAGCCCAAGACAGGTCAGTGTGGGGGCACTGCCCAAGACATGTCAGTGTGGGGGCACAGCCCAAGACAGGTCAGTGTGGGGGGCACAGCCCAAGACAGGTCAGTGTGGGGGGCACTGCCCAAGACATGTCAGTGTGGGGGCACTGCCCAAGACAGGTCAGTGTGGAGGCACTGCCCAAGACATGTCAGTGTGGGGGGCACTGCCACCCCCCCACCCACCCATCCTGGGGGTCCCCAGGGTGCTCAGCAGCATTTCCCCCCCACAGTCAACACCAAGAAGGACTCGGAGTCAGCGCCAGTCAAAGGGGGCACCATGACGGACCTGGGTGAGTGTGAGGAGCCACAGCAGAGCCCTGGCACCGCGGGCTGGCAGTGCCCACACCCACCCCTGTCCTTCCTTGCAGATGAGCAGGAGGATGAGAGCATGGAGACAGCTGGCAAGGTGAGCCCGGGCAAGAGGGTGGTGGTGGTCACCTGCTCCTCTCTCAGTCCTTGTCCCTCTTTTTTGGGGACAAAAACGCTCTTTTCTGCCATTCCCCTCATCCCTGGGGTCACCCTTTGCCTTTTCCTCGTGTGGGTGAGGATGGTGAAGGGTGAGGATGATGAAGGGTGAGGATGGTGAAGGGTGAGGATGATGAAGGGCGCTCAAGGGGGTCCCTTGGTCTCATCCTGCTGTGGGTGAGGATGGTGAAGGGTGAGGATGATGAAGGGTGAGGATGATGAAGGGCGCTCAAGGGGGTCCCTTGCTCTCATCCTGCTGTGGGTGAGGATGGTGAAGGGTGAGGATGATGAAGGGTGAGGATAGTGAAGGGTGAGGATGATGAAGGGCACCCAAAAGGGTCCCTTTGCCCATGGGGTCCCTCTGTGGGGGCAGGACGAGGAGGAGAACGGCGCGGGCAGCAAAGGGGAGCAGGCCAAGAACCCCGACCTGCACGAGGACAACGTGACGGAGCAGACCCACCACATCATCATCCCCAGCTACGCCGCCTGGTTCGACTACAACAGGTACGGCCGCGGCCTTCCTCCCCTGAGGATGAGGAGGCTGCCGCCCTTCCTCCCCTGAGGATGAGGAGGCTGCCGCCCTTCCTCCCCTGAGGATGAGGAGGCTGCTGCCCTTCCTCCCTGAGGATGAGGAGGCTGCGGCCTTCCTCCCCTGAGCATGAGGAGGCTGCTGCCCTTCCTCCCCTGAGGATGAGGAGGCTGCCGCCCTTCCTCCCTGAGCATGAGGAGGCTGCGGCCTTCCTCCCCTGAGGATGAGGAGGCTGCTGCCCTTCCTCCCCTGAGCATGAGGAGGCTGCTGCCCTTCCTCCCCTGAGGATGAGGAGGCTGCTGCCCTTCCTCCCCGAGCCTCTCCTCCCGCAGCGTCCACGCCATCGAGCGCCGCGCCCTGCCCGAGTTCTTCAACGGCAAAAACAAATCCAAGACCCCCGAAATGTGAGGCCAAACCCCCTCTCCGTGCCCACCCGCACCCTCCCGGGGCCGTGCCCGGTGCTGAGCCCCCCGTGCCCGGCGCTGAGCCCCCCGTGCCCCCCACAGATACCTGGCATACCGGAATTTCATGATCGACACGTACCGGCTGAACCCGCAGGAGTACCTGACCTCCACGGCCTGCAGGAGGAACCTGGCTGGGGATGTCTGTGCCATCATGCGGTGGGTCCGGCTTGGGGCTGGGCTGGCACCGCCTGGTGCTGCCAGGGGGCTGGGGATGCTGGGGTTTGGGGGTTGGTTTGGTACCCACATGGTGCCAGGGGGCTGGGGATGCTGGGGTTTGGGGGTTGGGTTGGTACCCACATGGTGCCAGGGGTCTGGAGATCCTGGGGTTTGGGGGTTGGGTTGGTATCTGTGTGGTGCCAGGGGTCTGGAGATCCTGGGGTTTGGGGGTTGGGTTGGTACCCACATGGTGCCAGGGGTCTGGAGATCCCGAGGTTTGGGGGTTGGGTTGGTATCTGTGTGCTGCCAGGGGTCTGGAGATCCTGGGGTTTGGGGGTTGGGTTGGCACCTGTGTGCTGCCAGGAGTCCCGTGGTCCTGGGGTTTGGTACCCATGTGCTGGCAGGGGTCTGGTGCTTGTGGTGTTTGGGGGTTGGGTTGGTACCCACATGGTGCCAGGGGGCTGGGGATGCTGGGGTTTGGGGGTTGGGTTGGTACCCACATGGTGCCAGGGGGCTGGAGATCCTGGGGTTTGGTTTGGTACCCACATGGTGCCAGGGGTCTGGAGATCCTGGGGTTTGGGGGTTGGTTTGGTACCCACATGGTGCCAGGGGTCTGGAGATCCTGGGGTTTGGGGGTTGGGTTGGTACCCATGTGCTGGCAGGGGTCCTGTGCTCTTGGTGTTTGGGGGTTGGTTTGGCACCCTGGTCCTGACAGGGGGCTGGTGCTGGTCAGCGTGGCACAGTGCAGGTGGAGGGTCAGCGTGGCACGCCGCTGGGTGGTCAGTGTGCTTTGCCTGCTGCTGGCAGAGTCAGTGTGGCACCTCAGTGCTGCTGGCAGAGTCAGTGTGGCACCTCAGTGCTGCTGGAGGGTCAGTGTGGCACCTCAGTGCTGCTGGCAGAGTCAGTGTGGCACCCCAGTGCTGCTGGCAAGAGTCAGTGTGGCACCTCAGTGCTGCTGGAGGGTCAGTGTGGCACCTCAGTGCTGCTGGCAGAGTCAGTGTGGCACCTCAGTGCTGCTGGCAGGGTCAGTGTGGCACCTCAGTGCTGCTGGAGGGTCAGTGTGGCACCTCAGTGCTGCTGGCAGAGTCAGTGTGGCACCTCAGTGCTGCTGGCAGAGTCAGTGTGGCACCTCAGTGCTGCTGGCAAGAGTCAGTGTGGCACCTCAGTGCTGCTGGAGGGTCAGCGTGGCACCCCAGGTGTAGCAGGGATCTGGTGCCACGGGGGCAGGGGGATGATTTTGGCACTATGGGGGTGGCAGGAATCTGGTGCCAGTGGTGTTGGGGGGGTCCTCACCAAAGGTGTGGCACCCTGGCACTGATGGCTGCCCAGTGCCGTGTCACAGGGTGCTCAGCGCGCTCTGACCCTGGTGCCAGTGTCACAGGGTGCTCAGTGTCACCCTGGCACTGCTGGGTATCCAATCCCCTGTCACAGGGGTGCTCAGTGTCACCCTGGCACCGGTGGCTGCCCACTTCCATGGCACAGGGTGCTCAGTGTCACCATGGCACAGGAGTGTCCCCATGGCACTGTTGGCTGCCCACTCCCCTGTCACAGGGTGCTCAGCGTGCTCTGACCCTGGTGCCAGTGTCACAGGGGTGCTCAGTGCCCCCCTGGCATCAATGGCTGCCCACTCCCCTGTCACAGGAGTGTCCCCCTGGCACCGCTGGCTGTCACTCCCCTGTCACAGGGGGATGGTCAGTGTCCCTTGGCACAGGGGTGCTTAGTGTCCCCCTGGCACTGTTGGCCTCCCACTCCCATGGCACAGGGATGTCCCCTGGCACTGGTGGCTGCCCAGTGCCATGTCACGGGGGGGTGCTCAGTGTCACCATGGCACAGGAGTGTCACCCTGGCACTGCTGGGTATCCAATCCCCTGTCACAGGGGTGCTCAGTGTCACCATGGCACAGGAGTGTCACCCTGGCACTGGTGGCCGCCCACTCCCCGTGTCACAGCGATGTCCCCCTGGCACTGTTGGCCGCCCACTCCCATGGCACTGGTGGCTGCCCAATGCCATGGCACTGGATGTCCCCTGGCACTGGTGGCTGCCCAGTGCCATGTCACAGGGGGGTGCTCAGTGTCACCATGGCACAGGAGTGTCCCCCGGCACTGTTGGCCGCCCCCTCCCCGTGTCACAGCGATGTCCCCCTGGCACTGTTGGCTGCCCACTCCCATGGCACAGGGATGTCCCCTGGCACTGGTGGCTGCCCAGTGCCATGTCACAGGGGGGTGCTCAGTGTCACCATGGCACAGGAGTGTCCCCCGGCACTGTTGGCCACCCCCTCCCCGTGTCACAGCGATGTCCCCCTGGCACTGTTGGCCGCCCACTCCCATGGCACTGGTGGCTGCCCAATGCCATGGCACTGGATGTCCCCCTGGCACTGTTGGCTGCCCACTCCCATGGCACAGCGATGTCCCCCTGGCACTGTTGGCCACCCACTCCCGTGGCACAGGGATGTCCCCTGGCACTGGTGGCTGCCCAGTGCCATGTCACAGGGGGGTGCTCAGTGTCACCATGGCACAGGAGTGTCACCCTGGCACTGGTGGCCGCCCCCTCCCCTGTCCCGGGGCACTCAGCGCGCTCTGCCCCCCGCTCCCCGCAGGGTCCACGCCTTCCTGGAGCAGTGGGGTCTCATCAACTACCAGGTGGACGCCGAGAGCCGGCCCACCCCCATGGGCCCCCCGCCCACCTCGCACTTCCACGTCCTGGCCGACACGCCCTCGGGGCTGGTGCCGCTGCAGCCCAAGACGCCGCAGGTGGGTGCCAGGGGGACCCCGGAGCGCGACCCCCCCCTGCCGCCCCCCGGTCGGTCCCCCCGGTGCGGGGGCCGGGCGCGGGGTGGGGCGGGGGGTGGGGGATGCACAGCTTCGATCCGTGGTGCCTCAGGGCCGGCAGAGCGACGGCGACGCCAAGACGGGCCGCAAGAGCAAAGAGATGGAGGAGCTGGTGGCCAGCGAGACGGTGAAGGGCAAGGCGGAGCTGGTAGGCGGCTCCTTGGGGGTCCGCGCAACCCCCCCGTGCCGCTGTGCCGAGGAAGGCTCCTTCCCTCCTCCTCCTCCTCCTCATCCTCTTCCTCCCCCTCGCATGCCGCCCTGCCCCCGGGGAGCAGCGACGCGCTGGGGACACCGTGATGGGGACGTCGTGATGGGGGAATGGGGACACGCACACCGTGACGGGGAGGAAAAGGCTTCTCCGGGCCACCGGGGAGGAGGGGACACGCCCGATGTGCCACCCCACGGGCCCGGCCCAGCAGTGTCCCCTGTCCCCCCTCCCGCAGCAGCCCAGCTCGGCCTCGCAGCAGATGCTGAACTTCCCCGACAAGGGCAAGGAGAAGCCGGCGGACATGCAGAACTTCGGCCTCCGCACCGACATGTACACCAAGAAGAACGTGCCCTCCAAGGTGGGTGGGTGTGGGTGGGCGCACCTGGGTGGGTGGGCACCCCCTGGGCACCCCCTGGCCCCTCATCCTCCTCGTCTCTCCCGTCCTGCAGAGCAAAGCGGCCGCCAGCGCCACGCGGGAGTGGACGGAGCAGGAGACGCTGCTGCTGCTGGAGGTGCGTGGGGACAGCTGGGGATGGCAGGGGACAGCAGGGGGTGTGGGGACAGGGGCTGGGACAGGGGACATGGGGACAGCTGGGGACAGCAGGAAGTGTGGGGACAGCAGGGGGTGTGGGGACAGGGGACATGGGGACAGCTGGGGACAGAAGGGGACAGCAGGGGACAGCAGGGGATGTGGGGACAGCAGGGGTTATGGGCACACGGGGGGATTTGGGGACAGGGGATGTGGGGACCCAAGGAGATGTGAGGATCTGGGCACAGCAGGGGATGTGGGGACAGCAGGGGATATGGGGACTCGAGGGGATCTGGGGACACGGGGGGACAGGGGACAGCCAGGGATGTGGGGACCTGAGGGGGTGTGGGGATATGGAAATGGGGACAGGAAACTTGGGGATAGGGGATTTAGGGACAGGGGGTTTAGGGACAGAGGATGGGATAGGGGATGTGGGGACAGCAGGGGATGTGGGGACAGGGAAATGGGGACAAGGGATGTGAGGACAGGAGATGTGGGGACAGGGGAGAGGGGATATGGGGACAGGGAAATGGGTACAGGGGATGTGGGGACAAGGAAATGAGGACAGGGGATATGGAGACAGAAGATGTGGGTTTGGGGACAGAGGATATAGGGACAGGGGATGTGGGGACAGAGAATATGGGGACAGGGAAATGGGGACAGGGTTATGGGGACAAGGGATGGGACAGGGAAGTGGGGACAGGGGATTTGAGGATAAGGGATTTGAGGACAGAGAATATATGGACAGGGGACACAGGGACAGGGAAATGGGGACAGGATCTGTGGGGCCAGGTCAGCCTGACCCCTCCGAGCCCCGTGCCCCAGGCCCTGGAGATGTACAAGGACGACTGGAACAAGGTGTCGGAGCACGTGGGCAGCCGCACGCAGGACGAGTGCATCCTGCACTTCCTGCGCCTGCCCATCGAGGATCCCTACCTGGAGGACTCGGAGGCCTCGCTGGGGCCCCTGGCCTACCAGCCCATCCCCTTCAGCCAGTCCGGCAACCCCGTCATGAGCACCGTGGCCTTCCTGGCCTCCGTGGTGGATCCGCGCGTGGCCTCGGCCGCCGCCAAGTCCGCCCTGGGTAAGGACGGGGGGGATAAGGGGGGCTGGGGGGGTGGGGGTGTGGGGAGAGGGGCTGGGGGTGTGGGGATGGAGATGTGGGGATGTGGGGAGGGGCTGAGTCCTGTAGGGAGAGGGGTTAAGGACTGTGGGGAGAGGGGATGGGGATGTGGAAGAGGGGAGAGGGGACAGGGATGTGGGGAAAGGGTGCGGGGATGTGGGGAGGGGGGGATAGGGGTGTGGGGAGAGGGGACAGGGATGGAAATGTGGGGATGGGGGTGTGGGGAGAGGGGCTGGGGGTGTGGGGATGGGGTTGTGGGGATGTGGGGAGGGGCTGAGTCCTGTAGGGAGAGGGGTTAAGGACTGTGGGGAGAGGGGATGGGGATGTGGAAGAGGGGAGAGGGGACAGGGATGTGGGGAAAGGGGATGGGGATGTGGGGAGGGGGGTTTGTGGAGGGGGGGATAGGGGTGTGGGGAGAGGGGACAGGGATGGAAATGTGGGGATGGGGATGTGGGGAGAGGGGATGGGGATGGAAATGTGGGGATAGGGGTGTGGGGAGAGGGGATGGGGATGGAAATGTGGGGATGGGGATGTGGGGAGAGGGGATAGGGATGGAAATGTGGGGATGGGGATGTGGGGAGGGGGGTTTGTGGAGGGGGGGATGGGGATGTGGGGAGAGGGGATGGGGATGGAAATGTGGGGATGGGGATGTGGGGAGAGGGGATGGGGATTTGGGAGAGGGTGAGTTCCATAAGAAGAGGGGGCAGGGATGTGGGGAGAGGGGATGGAGATAAGGAGATATGGGGATGTGGGGAGAGGGGACAGGGATGGGGGGATGTGGGGATGGAGAGGGGATGGGGGTGTTGGGAGAGGGCGTGAGTCCTGTAGGGAGAGGGGACAAGGACTGTGGGGAGAGGGAATGGGGATGAGGGAGAGGGGATGGGGATGAGGGGAGAAGGGACTTTGAGGAGAGAGTGAGTCCTGTAGGAAGAGGAATTAATCCTACAGGGAGAGGGGACAAGGACTGTGAGGAATTGATCAGTCCTGTAGGAAGTGGAATACTGAATCCTATAGGGACAGAGTGGGTGAATCCCATAGGGAGAGGGAGAGGGGATGGGGATGTGGGGAAAAGGGACTGTGAGGAGCGAGTGAGTCCTACAGGAAGTGTAATTTTGAATCCTATAAGGAGAGAGGATAAGGACTGTGGGGAGTGGGTGAATCCTATGGGGAGAGGAATAAATCCTATAGGGAGAGGGGACAGGGATGTGGGGAAAGGGGATGGCCATGTGGGGAGTGTAGGGAGTCCTATAGGAACAGGAATGGATCCTGTAGGGAGAGGGAACAAGGATTTTGAGGAGTGGATAAGTCCTATAGGAAGTGGAATATTGAATCCTGTAAGGAGAGGGCATAAGGACTGTGGGCAGTGGGTGAATCCTATGGGGAGAGGAATTAATCCTATGGGGAGAGGGGACGGGCATGTGGGGAGAGGATGAATCCTATGGCATGAGGAATATGGGGACAGGGATGAGCCCTGTAGGGGTTCCTGTACGGAAATGGGGTCAGTCTGATGGGGAGAGGGATGGAGAACATGGGGAGACCACCAAAGCCTGTGGCCATCCCTCTGGGGACACGCAGCACCTCCCAGGAGTTCCAGAACATTCCATAACCAGCCAGGACCAGCCTGGAGGGGCCAGACCGAGCCCCCCACGGGGCTGTTTGGGGCTGGGGGCTCCGGGGTATCCCTGTGGGGTCATACAGCTCCCAGGGGGATGGGATGAGCCTTCCAGAACATTCTAGGACCAGCCTGGAGGGGCCAGACCGAGCCCCCCCACGGGGCTGTTTGGGTCTGGGGGCTCCCTCCGGGGGTCCCGCTGAGGAACCGTGCCCGCAGAGGAGTTCTCCAAGATGAAGGAGGAGGTGCCCACGGCGCTGGTGGAGGCCCACGTGCGCAAGGTGGAGGAGGCGGCCAAGGTGACGGGCAAGGCCGACCCCGCCTTCGGGCTGGAGAGCAGCGGCATCGCCGGCACCGCCTCCGAGGAGCCCGAGCGCATCGGTCAGAGGGGCCGGGGGGCTGGGCAGGGGGCTGGGGGGCTGGGGAGAGGAGATGGCATTGGTCAGCAGAGCTGGGGGGCTGGGGAGGGATGGAAAAGGGGTCTGGGGGCCGGGGAGGGGATGGAACAGGGGGCTGGGGAGGGGGGGATGGCATCGGGGCTGGGGGCTAGGAGGCTGGGGATGGGGGTCTGGGGGTCTGGGGGCGATGGCAGCGGGGTCTAGGCTGGGCAGGGGCTCAGGGGGGTCTGGGGGGCCAGGCAGGGGCTCAGGGGGGTCTGAGCTGCCAGGGGGCTGGGGAGGGGCTCGTGGGGGTCTGGGGGGGATGGAACAGGGGTCTGAGCTCCCAGGGGTCTGGGAGATGATGGCAGTGGGGTCTGAGCTCCCAGGGGTCTGGGGGATGGTGGCAGTGGGGTCTGAGCTCAGGTTTGTGTCCCCAGAGGAGAGCGGGGCCGAGGAGGCGCGGGCAGAGGCGCAGCCGGCCGAGGAGAAGAAGGAGGCGAAGGTAAAAGGGGTCTGGGGGTTTGGGGGCCAAACAGGGCAGGTTTGGGTGCTCACAGGGCCGATCCGTCCCCAGGAACCCCGGGATGGCACCGCCGAGGAGGAACCCAAGGAAAAACCCGGGGAAACCCCCAAGAAGGAGGAGGAGAAGGGGAAGGAGGTGGAGGCAGAGAAGGAGCCCGACAAGGGTGACAGTGACAGCACAGGTGAGGTGACAGCGCAGGTGAGGTGACAGCACAGGTGAGGGGGACCCTGCAGGGATCCCTGACACAGCCCCACCTGGCCACAGGAGAGCCCGAGAAGGACAAGGAGGTGAAGGAAGGGCCGGATGAGGCGCCCAAGGAGCCCTCGGAGCCCGAGGGCGAGCGCAAGGCCAAGGTGGAGCGCGACATCGGCGAGGGGAACCTGTCCACGGCCGCCGCCGCCGCCCTGGCCGCTGCTGCCGTCAAAGCCAAGGTGAGGATGGGGCTCTGCAGGCTGGGGAGCCTGGGGAAGGTTTGTAGATGTCCCTTGATAGAGGTTTATAGGTGGTTGGGTGGTTGGGGTGAATGTGTAGGGTGGCAGCCCTAGGAGGTTAACGAGTAGGAGGAAGATGATGAGGGATGTTAAAATTAGGGCTCGTTTGTGTAATTTTTGGTCTAGGGGGGGTTATTAGTTGTTTTGTAACTAGGTTGTAAACCATAGCTGGAGGGTTGAGAGTTGGTTGCTCTTGTCTAGAGATGGTAGTAGGAGAGCTGGGGATGTCATTGAGGTGAGGATTAGTGGGATTCCTAGAAGGATGGGCTTGAAAAATGGTCAGAGAAGGTTAAATTCATGGTCAGGTTCAGGGGATGGTGCTTGGAGCAATGTGTGGTTTGTTAGAGGGGGGATTAATTGATAGGAATGGCAGAGGTTTGGGTTGGATAATTAAAGAGAAAGCGAGTAATGGAGTGAGCCTGATAAAAAATGTCCTATAGGGAGAGGGGACAGGGATGTGGGGAGTGTAGGGAGTCCTGTAGGAACAGGAATGAATCCTATAGGGAGAGGGGACAAGGACTGTGAGGAGTGGGTAAGTCCTGTAGGGAGAGGGGATGGGGATGTGGGGAGGGGACAAGGATGTGGGGAGTGGGTGAATCCTATAGGGAGAGGGGACAAGGACTGTGGGGAATGGATGAGTCCTGTAGGAAGCAGAATAATGAATCCTACAGGGAGAGGGAACAGGGATGTGGGGAGAGGGTGAATCCTATGGGGAGAGGAGACAGGGACTGTGGGGAGTGGGTGAGTCCCATAGGAACAGGAATTAATCCTATAGGGAGAGGGCAAAGGGACTGTGTGGAGTGGGTGAATCCTATAGGGAGATGAGTATTGAATCCTATAGGGAGATGGGATAAGGATTGTGGGGAGAGGGTGAATCCTATGGGGAGAGGAGACAGGGACTGTGGGGAGTGGGTGAGTCCTATAGGAACAGGAATTAATCCTATAGGGAGAGGGAACAGGGATGTGGGGAGAGGAATGAATCCTATAGGGAGAGGGCAAAGGGACTGTGTGGAGTGGGTGAATCCTATAGGGAGATGGGATAAGGATTGTGGGGAGAGGGTGAATCCTATAGGGAGAGGAATGAATCTGAGAGGGAGAGGGCACAGGGACTGTGAATCCTGTGGGGGGAGAGGGGGACAGGGATGTGAGGATGTGGGGAGTGTAGGGAGCCCTATAGGGAGAGGAATGAATGCTGTAGGGAGAGAGGACAAGGACTGTGACGAGTGGTTGGGTCCTGTGGGAAGTGGAATATTGAATCCCATAGGGATCCTATAGGGAGAGGAATGAATCCCGTGGGGAGAGGAATGAATCCCGTGGGGAGAGAATGAATCCCGTGGGGAGAGAATGAATCCCGTAGGGAGAGGAATGAATCCCGTGGGGAGAGGAATGAATCCCGTGGGGAGAGGAATGAATCCTGTGGGGAGAGAATGAATCCCGTGGGGAGAGGAATGAATCCCATAGCGAGAGGAATGAATCCCGTGGGGAGAGGAATGAATCCTGTGGGGAGAGGAATGAATCCCATGGGGAGAGAATTAATCCTGTGGGGAGAGGAATGAATCCCGTGGGGAGAGAATGAATCCTGTGGGGAGAGGAATGAATCCCGTGGGGAGAGAATGAATCCTGTGGGGAGAGGAATGAATCTTGTGGGGAGAGGAATGAATCCTGTGGGGAGAGGAATGAATCCCGTGGGGAGAGGAATGAATCTTGTGGGGACAAGAATGAATCCCGTAGGGAGAGGAATGAATCCTATGGGGAGAGGAATGAATCCCATGGGGAGAGAATGAATCCTGTGGGGAGAGGAATGAATCCTGTGGGGAGAGGAATGAATCCTGTGGGGAGAGGAATGAATCCCGTGGGGAGAGGAATGAATCCCGTGGGGAGAGGAATGAATCCCGTGGGGAGAGGAATGAATCCTGTGGGGAGAAGAATGAATCCCATGGGGAGAGAATGAATCCCGTGGGGAGAGGAATGAATCCTGTGGGGAGAGGGCACAGGGCCTGTGGGGAGAGGAATGAATCCTGTGGGGAGAGGAATGAATCCCATGGGGAGAGGAATGAATCCCGTGGGGAGAGGGCACAGGGCCTGTGGGGATGTGTGGGTGGGTGCTATAGGGAGAGGAATGAATCCCATAGGGAGAGGGAGAGGGCACAGGGCCTGTGGGCACCCCTGACCCCTGGCACTGGCACCTGGCAGCACCTGGCGGCTGTGGAGGAGCGCAAGATCAAGTCCTTGGTGGCGCTGCTGGTGGAGACGCAGATGAAGAAGCTGGAGATCAAACTGAGGCACTTCGAGGAGCTTGAGACCATCATGGACCGCGAGCGCGAGGCCGTGAGTGGCACCGAGGGTGGCACCGCACCCGCTTGTCCCCATCCCCGAGGGTGGCACCGCCCCTGCTTGTCCCCATCCCCGAGGGTGGCACCGCACCCGCTTGTCCCCATCCCCGAGGGTGGCACCTCCCCTGCTTGTCCCCATCCCCGAGGGTGGCACTGCCCCTGCTTGTCCCCATCCCTGAGGGTGGCACCGCCCCTGCTTGTCCCCATCCCCGAGGGTGGCACTGCCCCTGCTTGTCCCCATCCCCGAGGGTGGCACCGCCCCTGCTTGTCCCCGACCCTCATGTGAAAAACGCCACTCGCTTGTCATTAAAATTTTCAAAGTTTAATAGTAATAAAATGGTTATAAATATAGTTTATAAATATATATAAATATACAGATATATATTTGTATATATTTATAAACCATGAATGTAGTGTATAAATATTTATAAATATATATTTATACATTTATAAATATAATATATATAAATACAGTTCATAATTTATTATAATGGTAATACAATTAGAGAAATAATAATTTGGATAATTTGAATTAGGACAATGTGAGACAATAGAAACAGAGTTACAGAGTCTATACATATATATTATGTATATAATATATATATTATATGTATTATATGTAGTATTCACATTTTATATATATAATATTTGAGTCTTAATATAATATTCAAATCCTAACACAACATATAATATTCAAATTTTAAACATATATATAAATTTTATACATTTTAAACATATATAATATTCAAATTTTAAACATATTTTCAAACACATACAATATTCAAATTTATATATATATATATTATATGTAATATATATAATATTTAATATTCAAATCTTAAACGTAACTTTTATAAATTTTAAACATGTATATAATATTCAAATTTTAAACACATTTTCAAACACAGATAATATACAATATATAATATAATATAATATAATATAATATGAGTAATAGGTAATATATAATATTCAGTTTTTACATATATATATTCAAATTATATATATAATATTTGAATATTAATATAATATTCAAATTCTAACACAACACATATAATATTCACATTTTTATACAGATATTTAAAATAAATATTTTAGATTGATATTTTAAAATTTTTTATTCAAATATTTGTATAATTAATATCAATATAATATTACCCTGCCTGCCTGACCCCTCCTCATGTTTTCCTCGTGCCTCCCAGCTAGAATACCAGCGGTAGCATGGTATATTGAATTATATATATATTATATACATATATATATATATAATATTTTTTATATATTATATTTTATATATTATATATATATATAATGTTACATGCGTGATTATATATATTATATATATTTTATATACAATGTTATATATATAATTATATATAGTATATATATACTTTATATATAATTATATATATGGTTATGATAGTATACATTATGCATTACATATTATATATTATATATTATATATTATATATTATATATTATATATTATATATTATATATTATATATTATATATTGTATATTGTATATTGTATATTATATATTATATAACACAACACACATAATATTCAAATTTTTATATCAACATTTGAAATAAATATTTTACATTTTTATGTAAATGTAAATAATCACATCGCATATTTCTATAATTAGTATTAACATAACATTACCCTTCCTGCCTGACCCTTCCTCACGTTTTCCCCGTCCCTCCCTCCCAGCTGGAGTACCAGCGGCAGCAGCTCCTGGCCGACCGCCAGGCGTTCCACATGGAGCAGCTCAAGTACGCGGAGATGCGGGCGCGGCAGCAGCACTTCCAGCACCTGCAGCAGCAGCAGCAGCAGCAGCAGCCGCCGCTGCCCGCCGGGGCCCAGCCCCTGCCCGGGGCCGCCGCTGCCCCCCTGGCCCCCGCCGCGCACCCGCTGGCGGCGCCGCCCGCCCCCGGCCTCGCCGAGCCCATGGTGGGGCAGCCGCCGCTGCCCGGGGCGCCCCCGCCGCAGCCGCCGCCGGTGCCCCCGGGAGCCGCCCCGGCCGTGCCGCACGGTGGGTGCGGGGTAGGGGGGTCCCCAAAGCAATGGGGGGTGAGGGTCGCACCCCCCGGCCGTGCCGCACGGTGGGTGCGGGGTTGGGGGGTCCCCAAAGCAATGGGGGGGTGAGGGTGGCACCCCAAAGCAGTCCCGGCCGTGCCGCACAGTGGGTGCGGGGTGGGGGGGTCTCCAAAGCAATGGGGGGGTGAGGGTCGCACCTCAAAGCAGCCCCGGCCGTGCCGCACGGTGGGTGCGGGGTTGGGGGGTCCCCAAAGCAATGGGGGGGTGAGGGTCGCACCTCAAAGCAGCCCCGGCCGTGCCGCACGGTGGGTGCGGCTGCCCAAAGCAATGGGGGGGTGAGGGTCGCACCCCCCGGCCGTGCCGCACGGTGGGTGCGGGGTGGGGAGGGGTCCCCAAAGCAGTGGGGTGGGTGGCGGTGGCAGCAGTGGGTTGTGGCAGGGGGGTTTCTGAGGGGGTTTTGGAGGAGGGTCTCATTGGAGGTGAGGGTCTCACTGGTGCTGAGGATTTGGTGGGGGGGGGGGGTCTCGGTGTTGGGGTCTGTCACTGGTGCTGAGGGTTGGGGGTGGGGGTCTCGCTGAAGCTGAGGGTTGGGGGTCGTGGTCTCACTGGAGCTCTCCCCTCTCCTTCACTGCCCCAGCTCTGAGTGATGGCTGGATAAGGGCGGGGGTCTCTCCCCATAAGGGGTGGGGGTCTCACGGTGCTCTCCCCATAAGGGTGGGGGTCTCATGGCACTCTCCCCACACTGAGTGGTGCCTGGATAAGGGTGGGGGTCTCACGGTGCTGTCCCCATAAGCCCGGGGGTCTCCCTCTCCCTTCTCCCCTCCCCTGTAGCCCCCTGGCCCCAAGGGGAGGCTGATTAAGGGCGGGGGTCTCACTCTGGTCTCCCCTACCTGTAATCCCCCGGCCCCAAGGGGTGGCTGATTAAGGGCGGGGGTCTCACTCTTGCTCTCCCCATAAGGGCGGGGGTCTCCCTCTCCCTTCTCCCCTCCCCCCGTAGCCCCCCGGCCCCAAGGGGTGGCTGATTAAGGGCGGGGGTCTCACTCTGGTCTCCCCTACCTGTAATTCCCCGGCCCCAAGGGGAGGCTGATTAAGGGCGGGGGTCTCCCTCTCCCTTCTCCCCTACCTGTAGCCCCCCGGCCCCAAGGGGAGGCTGATTAAGGGCGGGGGTCTCACTCTGGTCTCCCCTCCCGCAGCCCCGGTGGTGCCGTTCCCCGGGCAGCAGCAGCCGCCGCCTCCTCCGCCCTCTCAGCTCCTGCCGGGGACCCTCCCCTGCGGCGGCGGCGGCACCGGCAGCACCGGCAGCAGCGGCGGCGGCACCGGCGGCAGCACCGGCCACGCCTCCGTGCCCGGTAATTGCCCCGCGGCCGTGCCCCCCCCCAGCATGGCTAACAACCCCCCCCCTCCCATGGGCGACCCCTTCCCCGCTAACCCGCTGCATGGGGGGGGGGCCCTGGCCGGCGGCAGCATGGGGAGGGGGCTGCCCCCCAACTCGCATCACCATCACCACCACCACCACCACCATCATCATCCTCACCTCGGCGGCGGCGGCGGCGCCGCGCTGGGCTCGGGGGGCGCGGGGGGCTCGGCCGCCGCGCACAGCCCCGCCATCGTGGCCGCCGTGCAGGGAAGCCTCCTTCCCACCGCCGGCCTCGTCCCAGGTGAGACACTCGGGGGGCGTCGGGGCCCTTGAGAGGAAAACTTTGAGGGAAAAATTGCGGAAAAATTGGGGAATTTTTGAGGGAATTTTTGAGGGAATTTTTGAGGGAAATTTGGGGAATTTTTGAGGGAAATTTGGGGAATTTTTGAGGAATTTTGGCGATTTTTTTTGGGGAATTCCTTGAGGGAATTTTGGAGGGAATCTTGAGGGAATCTTTGAGGGAATTTTGAGGGAATCTTTGAGGGAAACTTTGAGGGAATTTTTGGGGGAATTTTTGAGGGAATCTTTGAGGAAATCTTTGAGGAACTTTTGGGGATTTTTTTGGAGGAAATTTGCGGGAATTTTTTGGGGGGAGATTTTGAGGAAGTTTTTGAGGAAATTTTGGGGGAATTTTTGAGGAGATTTTTTGAGGAAATTATGAGGGAATTTTTGAGGAAAATTTTTAGGATATTTTTTGAGGAAATTTTTGGGGGAGATTTTGAGGAAGTTTTTGAGGAAATTTTGGGGGAATTTTTGAGGGAATTTTTTGAGGAAATTGTGAGGGAATTTTTGAGGAAAATTTTTAGGATATTTTTTGAGGAAGTTTTTAGGACATTTTTAGGATATTTTTGAGGGAATTGCAAGGCGATTTTGAGGAAATTTTGGAGGAATTTTTGGGGAATTTTTAGGACGTTTTGGAGGAAATCTTGAGGAAATTCTTGAGGAATTATTGGGGAATTTTTAGGACGTTTTGGAGGAAATCTTGAGGAAATTTTGGGGAAATTTTTGAGGAGATTATGAGGAAAAATTTGAGGAAATTATGAGGAAATTTTTGAGGAAACTTTGAGGAAAATTTTGAGGAAATGTTAAGGAATTTTTTGAGGAATTTTAGGGGGAATTTTGAGGAAATTTTTGGGGAATTTTTAAAGAAATTTTTGATGAAAGTTTTGAGGAAATTTGTAGGAAGTCTTTAAAGAAATTTTGAGGAAACGTTTGAGGAATTTTTTTAGGAAATTCTTAGGAAATTTGTAGGAAATCTTTGAGGAGATTTTTGAGGAAATGTTGAGGAAATTGTTGAGGATATTTTGGGGAAATCTTGAGGGAAAATTTTGAGGAAAATTTTTAGGATATTTTTGAGGAAATTTTTAGGACATTTTTGAGGCAATTTTTGGGGAATTTTTGAGGAAAATTTTGGGAAATTTTTGAGGAGATTTTTTGAGGAAATTTGTAGGAAGCCTTTGAGGAAATTTTGAGGAATTTTTGAGGAAACTTTTGAGGGAATTTTGGGCAAATTTTTGAGGAAATTTTTGAGGGAATTTTTGACGACATTTTGAGGAAATTTTTTAGGAATTTTTCAGGAGATTTTGAGGACATTTTGGGGAAATTTTGAGGGCATTTTTGGTGCATTTTGGGCGTGGCGGGAGGGTAGAAGGGGAAGGGGGCAGCGTTTCTTTGTGCCCCCCACCCCTCCGTGTGTGCTGACGCCCCCTCCCCTGTTTCTCTGTGCTCTCTCCCACAGACCAAGGCCCCCCCCTGCAGCCGGAGCCCCTCTCGGTGCCCACCCCCAGCTCGGTGCCCACCCCCGTGCCCCCCACCCAGTGAGACGCCGCCCCCTGCCCGGCCCCGCCCCTCCAAGGACCCTCCCCCTCTCCTCCTCCTCCTCCTCCTCCTCCCCTTCCTCCCCTCCAGCTTTGGGATTTTTTTATGATTGTCCCGCATTTTATTTAAGTGTTGGTCTCATGGTGGGGGTCCCACTCCCCCTGGTTATTTATGAGACAGCTCCGATCCCACCTGGCACATGGGCATTTCCCCCCTCCAAAAAGCCCTTCCTCTTCCTCCTCTTCCTCATCCCTTTTTTGGTTTATTCCGTTTATTTCTGTTTTGTTTCTTTTTTTTTAAAAAACCAATAAAAAGAAAAATTGCGAGTCCCCGGGGCGGGAAGAAGAAGAGGCCTGGTGGTGTTTGGGTCTGTCTGGAAATTGGGGAGGGGGGCACCACGACCACTCTCTGAGCCTTTATTTCGATTTATTTTGATGCTGTGGAGCAATAATTAATAATTTAGCCGGTGGGGCTGAGGGGAGGGGGCTCGGGGGGTGACAGAAAAATGAGGGGAAAAGGCACAAAATCGAGTGAGGAGGGGACAGATAATGAGATAATGAAGAGGAGGGGGTGTAAAAAATAACGAGGAGGGGTCTTCATCCACTCAGCACCATCCGGACCAGCTCTGCGGAGAGAAAAAGAGGAGGGGGATGTGAGGAGGGGTCTGTGGAGGCCCCCAAAACCCCAAATCCCAGAGAGAGGCAGAAAAACCAAAAGTCCAAAACGGCTCAAGAGCTCAGGGAGGACCCAGCAGCCCCGAGGGGAGGGCGGGGGGGGCTCCTTCCTGCAGCCCCCTCCCCAAAACCAGCCCTGGCACGCAGGGGGGGCTCCATGCACAGAGGGGCATGCAGGGAGGAGAGAACCAGGCAGCCTTTTTTTTTTTTTTTTTTTTTTTTAAATTTTGCATTATTTTGGAAAATATTTAAAAAAAAAAAAGAAAGACACCAGGGCGCAGCAGGAGGAAGGAAAAAAACAATATATTATGAGGGGAAAAAAAAAAAAAAAAAAAAAAAAAAAAGAAGGAATGAGGAAAAAATTAAAAAAATAAATAAATTTGAGGAGGGGGCTCGGGGGGAGGCGTTACCCCTGCGAGGCGTCACCCTGACAAGATGTGTCTCACAAAGGCTGGGGGGAACAAGGAACAGACGTGATGGTCAGGGAGGGGTGGGGGCGTGGGTGACCCCCCCCCCCCAGGACCCCCCGGGACCCCCCCCCCCGGCGGGACCCCCCCCCCCGGGACCCCCAGGCCTCACCCTCGTAGTTGATGCAGCCGTTGCTGTCCTCGTGGCCGGCCACCAGCTGCTCCACCTCCTCCTCGGTCATCTTCTCACCTGGGGGACACCTCTGGGCTCACCTCTGCCCTGGTGGGGGGCGCTCTGGGGGTCCGTGGGCTTTGGGGGGGCTTTAAAACCTCAGGTGGGGCCGCTCCCGGCAGCACCTTGGGGACCCTCGGGGTGCCCACACCCACCTTGGCAGCACCCTGGGGACCCCTGAGGTACCTGAACCCACCGCTGGCAGCACCTTTGGGACCCTCAGGGTGCCCAAGCCCCACCTTGGCAGCACCTTGGGGACCCCCAAACCCCCCTGTGAGCACCCCTGGGACCCTCAGGGTGCCCAGGCCCCACCTTGGCAGCACCTTTGGGACCCCTGAGGTACCCGGACCCACCGCTGGCAGCACCTTTGGGACCCTCAGGGTGCCCAAGCCCCTCCTGGCAGCACCTTTGGGACCCCCAAATCCCCCTGGCAGCACCTTTGGAACCCCCAAACCCCCCTGTGAGCACCCCTGGGACCCTCAGGGTGCCCAGGCCCCACCTTGGCAGCACCCTGGGGACCCCTGAGGTACCCGGACCCACCGCTGGCAGCACCTTTGGGACCCTCAGGGTGCCCAAACCCCCCCTGGCAGAACCTTTGGGACCCCCAAACCCCCCCTGGCAGCACCTTGGGGACCCTCAGGGCGCCCACACCCACCTTGGCAGCACCTTT
The DNA here is from genome assembly GCF_027887145.1 of Ammospiza caudacuta. Lineage (NCBI taxonomy): Eukaryota > Metazoa > Chordata > Aves > Passeriformes > Passerellidae > Ammospiza > Ammospiza caudacuta. Next base: position 3,687,629 of record NC_080623.1, read on the forward strand.
GGGACCCCTGAGGTACCCGGACCCACCACTGGCAGCACCCTCAGGGCGCCCAAGCCCCTCCTGGCAGCACCTTTGGGACCCTCGGGGTGCCCACACCCACCTTGGCAGCACCTTTGGGACCCCCAAACCCCCCTGGGAGCACCCCTGGGACCCTCAGGGTGCCCAGAGCCCCTTGGCAGCACCTTTGGGACCCCCGAGGTACCCCCAGGACCCTCAGGGGACTCAGACCCCCCCCCCCCCGCAATTTCAGCAGCACTGAGACCCCCAGAGCTCCGAGACCCCCCCCCTTCCCTGGCATCACCTTTGGGACCCTCAGGGAACCCACAGCCCCCCAAACCCCCCTAGTTTGAGGTCCCCAACCCCCTGAGACCCCCAGACCCAAATCCCCTGCATCCCACAGCTCGGGGGCTCCATTCCCCAACCCCCTGAGACCCCCAAACCCCCCAGACCCTTCACTTCAAGGTCCCCAGACCCCTGAGACCCCCTCAGACCCCCCATTTAGGAGACCCCACACCCCTGAGACCCCCATTTTGAGGTCCCCAACCCCGAGACCTCCAGACCCCTCATTTTGAGGTCCTCAGAGCCCCCCAAACTCCCCCATTTCGAGGCCCCCACCCCCATTTCGAGCTCCCCAACCCCCTGAGACCCCCCCCCATTGAGGAGATCCCAACATCCTGAGACCCCCCCCAGACCCCTCATTTCCATGTCCCCAACCCCATTCCGAGCCCCCCACTCCCATTCCCAGCCCCCCAATCCCATTTCGAGCCCCCTACCCCTATTTTGAGTCCCCCAGCCCCCCATTCCAAGCCCCTCACCCCCATTCCGAGTCCCCAGACCCCCATTCCGAGCTCCCCACCCCTCATTTCAAGCCCCCTCACCCCCATTCCGAGCCCCTCACCCCCATTCCGAGCCCCCAGCCCCCCATTTAAAGCCCCCTACCCCCATTCCGAGCCCCCAGACCCCATTTAAAGCCCCCAGCCCCCCATTCCAAGCCCCTCACCCCCATTCTAAGCCCCCAGACCCCCATTCCGAGCTCCCCACCCCTCATTTCAAGCCCCCTACCCCCATTCCAAGCCCCCAGCCCCCCATTCCAAGCCCCCTACCCCCATTCCAAGCCCCCAGACCCCCATTCCAAGCCCCCAGCCCCATTCTGAGCCCCCAGCCCCCCATTTAAAGCCCCCAGACCCCCATTCCGAGTCCCCAGACCCTCATTCCGAGCTCCCCACGCCTCATTTCAAGCCCCCTACCCCCATTCCGAGCCCCCAGACCCCCATTCCAAGCCCCTCACCCCCATTCCGAGCCCCCAGACCCCCATTCCAAGCCCCTCACCCCCATTCCGAGCCCCCAGCCCCCCATTTAAAGCCCCGAGCCCCCATTCCGAGCCCCCAGACCCCATTTAAAGCCCCCAGCCCCCCATTCCAAGCCCCCAGCCCCCCATTCCGAGCCCCCAGACCCCCATTCTGAGCCCCTCACCCCCATTCTGAGCCCCCAGACCCCCATTCCGAGCCCCCCAGACCCCCATTCCGAGCTCCCCATCCCTCATTTCAAGCCCCCTACCCCCATTCTGAGCCCCCAGACCCCCATTCCAAGCCCCCAGACCCCCATTCCAAGCCCCTCACCCCCATTCCGAGCCCCCAGACCCCCATTCCAAGCCCCTCACCCCCATTCCGAGCCCCCAGCCCCCCATTCTGAGCCCCCCAGACCCCCATTCCGAGCTCCCCACCCCTCATTTCAAGCCCCCTACCCCCATTTCGAGCCCCCAGCCCCCCATTCCGAGCCCCTCACCCCCATTCCAAGCCCCCAGCCCCCCATTCCGAGCCCCCCAGCCCCGGGGGCTCACCGAGGGTGACGAGCACGTGGCGGATCTCGGCGCCCATGACGGTGCCGTTGCCCTCCTTGTCGAAGACGCGCAGCCCCTCCACGTAGTCCTCGAAGCAGCCCTGGTCCTTGTTCTTGGCGATGGTCTGCATCATGGGCAGGAACTGCTCGAAGCTCAGCGTCTTCACGTTCATCTCTGCGCGGCGGGGAGGGGGCTTTTCAGGGGCTTTGGAAGGGTGGGGGGCTTCCCGAGGGGGTTTATGAGGGTGGGGGGGCTTCCCAAGAGATGTTTGGGGGAAGGACAGCCTGGTGTCGAGGGTTTTGGGGCGGGGGTCTCATTGGGGGTGTTCTCAGCAGTGCTCAGGGGTGAGGGTCTCTGGGGCTGAGAATTTGGGGTGGGGGTCTCTTTGGGGGCGCTCTCTGCAGCGCTCAGGGCTGGGGATCTCACGGGTGTTGAGGATTTGGGGGTGGGGGTCTCAGTGGTGCTGAGAATTTGGGGGGAGGGCGTCACTGGAGCTCTGCAGGGCTCAGGGTAGGGGGGGGGTCTTTGGGTTGGGGTTTGTCATTGGTGGTGAAGATTTAGGGGTGGGGGTCTCACTGGTATTGAGGATTTGGGGGGGTTCTCAGTGTTGGGGTCTGCCACTGGAGCTGAGCATTTGGGGTGGGGGTCTCACTGGTGCTGAGGGTTTGGGGGTTGGTCGGGTGAGGAGGGGTCTTTGGGTTGGGGTCTGTCACTGGTGCCAAGAATTTGGGGCAGGGGGTGTCACTGCTGTTGAGGGTTTGGGGGTGGGGGTTGGTTGAGTGAGGAGGGGTCTCACTTTTGGGGTCTGTCACTGGTGCTGAGGATTTAGGGGTGGGGGTCTTGCTGATGCTGAGAATTTGGGGCGGGGGTCTCTTTGGGGGCGCTCTCTGCAGTGCTCAGGGGTGAGGGGGGGTCCCGGTGTTGGGGTCTCACTGGTGTTGAGAATTTGGGGTGGGGGTCTCTTTGGGGGCGCTCTCTGCAGTGCTCAGGGCTGTTGGGGTCTGGGGTCTGTCACTGGTGCTGAGGGTTTGGGGAGGGTCTCGGTGTTGGGGTCTGTCACTGGTGCCAAGGATTTGGGGGTGGGGGTCTCACTGGGGCTGAGAATTTGGGGTGGGGGTCTTGAGCTGAGGATTTAGGGGTGGGGGTCTCAGTGATGCTGAGGATTTGGGGCGGGGGTCTCACTGGGACTGAGAATTTGGGGCGGGGGTCTCAGTGATGCTGAGGATTTGGGGTGGGGGTCTCACTGGGGCTGAGAATTTGGGGTGGGGGTCTCAGTGATGCTGAGGATTTGGGGGTGGGGGTCTCACTGGGGCTGAGAATTTGGGGTGGGGGTCTTGAGCTGAGGATTTGGGGCGGGGGTCTCAGTGACGCTGAGGATTTGGGGTGAGGTCTCAGTGACGCTGAGGATTTGGGGTGGGGGTCTCAGTGATGCTGAGGATTTGGGGCGGGGGTCTCAGTGATGCTGAGGATTTGGGGTGGGGGTCTCTTTGGGGGTGCTCCCCGCAGTGCTCAGGGCCGGGGCTCGGTCGGCTGAGGAGGGGTCTCAGTGCTGGGGTCCCGGGGGTCCCGGGGGGCAGCAAAGGGGGGGATCCCCTGCTGGGGGGGGGTCTCACCATCGCTCTTGGGGTTCCCCAGCACCTTCATGACCTCGGCGTTGGTCGGGTTCTGCCCCAGCGCCCTCATCACGTCCCCGCATTGGCTGTACAGGATCTTCCCGTCCCCGGTGCGGTCAAAGAGCTGGAACGCCTCCTTGAACTCTGCCGGGAGCCACCGGGTCAGGGCGGGACCACCGGGACCCCCCCGGGACCACCGGGAACCCCCCGGGACCACCGGGAGCCTCCTTGAACTCTGCCGGCACCGACCGGGTCAGTGAGAGACCACCGGGACCACCGGGAACCCCCGGGACCACCGGGAGCCTCCTTGAACTCTGCCGGGACCAACCGGGTCAGTGCGGGACCACCGGGAACCCCCCGGGACCACCGGGATCACCGGGAGCCTCCTTGAACTCTGCCGGGAGCCACCGGGTCAGTGAGAGACCGCCGGGACCCCCCGGGACCCGCCCGGGACAGTGCAGGACCACCGGGATCCCCCAGGTCAAAGAGCTGGAACGCCGCCTCCTTGAACTCTGCCGGGACCCAACCGGGTCAGTGCAGGGCAACCGGGACCACCGGCAACCCCCCGGGACCACCGGGAGCCTCCTTGAACTCTGCCGGGACCCACCCGGTCAGTGCGGGGAAACCGGGAACGCCCGGGACCCTTCCTGGGTCAGTGCCGGGGCACCGGGAACCCCCTGGGACCACCGGGAGCCTCCTTGACCTCTGCCGGGACCGACCGGGTCAGTGAGAGACCACCGGGACCCCCCCGGGACCACCGGGAATCCCCCGGGACCCTCCCTGGGTCACCACGGGACCATCGGGACACCGGGACCCCCATGACACCAGCACCGGGACCCCAGCCCCGTGTCAACGGCACCGGGACCGCCGGGACCCCCCCCCCCCCCTCAGGGACCTCAAACACCCCGGGACCCTCCCTCAGTCTCAGCAGCGCCGTGACCACCGGAACCCCTGTGACACCGGGACCCCTGTGACAACACCACCGGGACCCCCGGGACACCGGGACCACCGAGTCAGCACCGCCGGGACCCCCGGGACCCCGAGACCCCCGGTTTGTTCCACCGAGACCCTTGAGTCGCATCCCCGCGACCCCGCAACCGGGACCCCCGGTCGGGTTTCGCTCCCCGGTGCGATCCGGTTTCCGGGTAGGATCCGGTTCCCGGTGCGATCCGGTTTCCCGGTGGAACCCGACCCCGGGCCGGGATGCAGGAGGGGCCGCCGCCCTCGGGGGATGCTGCCCGTGCCCGCTGGATCCCGGGGCACCGGGAGGGGCCGGGCGGGTCCCGGGGCACCGGGAGCGCTCCGGAATCCGCGGCCCCGCCCCGCAGGAATGCGCGGCCCGCGCGCGCCATGCCCATATAAGGGCAAATTGCGCAGGAGGGGCCCGAACCCCCCCGGTCCCGGTTCCGGTCCCGGTTCCGGTGCCGGTGCCTTTCCCGGTTCCTTTCCCGGTTCTGTCACGGTTCCCATCCCGGTTCCGCAGCCTCGGTACCCCCCGGTCCCAACGGGGACTTTGCCCCGGGAAGGCCCCGCCCGAGGCCGCGCAGGAAGCGCCGGGGGCGGCGGCGGCGGCGGGAGCGGCCCGGGGGGGTCCGTCCGCCGTGCCCGGTGCTCGCTCCAGGTGCCCGGTGCTCGGTACCCGGTGCTCGGTACCCGGTGCGCGGTACCCGGTGTCCGGTGCCGGTCACTCACCCGCGGTCTGCTCCTCCGAGAAGTCGCACTGCGGGGAGAGCGGCGGTCAGGATGGGAACCGGGAAGCGGCGGCGGCACCGGGATGGGAACCGGGAAGCGGCGGCGGCATCCCCGCTGGATGGAGCGGCCGCCCGCGCCCGGTGCCCGCCCGGTGCGCCCGGGAGCTCCCGCGCCATCCCCGCCCCGGTGCGACCCCCGCCCCGGTCCCCCCGCGCATCCCCGCCCGCGCATCCCCCGCGGTTCCGTTCCCGGTTCCCCTCCCGGTTCCGTTCCCGGTTCCGTTCCCGGTTCCGCTCCCGGTCCCGTTCCCGGTGCCCACCATGGCGGCGGCCGCTCCCGTCCGTTCCTTCCTGCGCCTTCGGGCGTCACCGCGCGGCTGCGTCACGGCGCTAATGAGGGTGTTAATTATTCATGAGGGGGCGGGGCATTGAGGGAGGACACGCCCCTTTTCCAGCGGGAATGTTTTGGCTATAGATGGGCACGGAGATGGCACCGCCACCCCCATGGGGACAGCACGGGGACACCACAGAGGGGACACCAGAGCGACACCCACGGGGACACCCCCACGGGGACATCGGACTGGGGGACACCTCAGGGACGTCACAGAGGGGACAAACAGAGGGTGACACCCACGGGGACACCTCAGAGACACCCACAGGGGGACATCTCACGGGGGACACCCCGTGGGGACATCCATAGGGGGACATCACGCGGGGACAGCCACAGGGACACCCGTGGGGACATCACAGAGGGGACATCACACAGGGACACCTCAGGGACACCCACGGGGACACCCCCATGGGGACATCACACCGGGGGACACCCCTATAGGTGACATCGCAGAGGGGACATCCCCACGGGGGACATCGCACAGGGACACCCCAGGGGACACCCCAGGGAGGTCACTCGGGGTCTGGAACCCACGGGGACACATATAGGGACACCCCATGGGGACACCCTAGAGGGGACATCCGCACGGGGGACATCGCACAGGGACACCTCAGGGAGGTCACTCGGGGTCTGGAACCCACGGGGACACCCCCACAGGGACACCCTCATGGGGGACACTCACGGGGACACCCCAAGGACCACCCCCCCTCACGGGGACACCCCCAGGGACACCCCCAGGGACACCCCCAGGGACACCCATCACACTGGGGACACCCCAGGGGACACCTCAGAGGGGTCACTCGGGGTCCGGAACCCACGGGGGACACCCCCACAGGGACACCCCAAGGACCTCCCCCCCCACTTTGGGGACACCCCGATCTCCACCGGGGACACCCCAGCAGGGCCCCAGGCTGGGGACACCGTGGGGGTGACAGAGGGGACACCAAGGAGCCACCAGCGCGTCCTCCCTCCTTTATTAGCGCGGGCGGGAGGGGACAGCCCGGGGAAGGCAGCGCGGGGACATCCGGGGACAGCCCGGGGACAGCCCGGGGACATCGCGGGACAGCCCGGGGACATCCGGGGACAGTGTGGGACAGCCCGGTGGCGGCACGGTGGTGGCATGGCGGCAGTGGCCTGGCGGTGGCATCTCGGTGGCATCTGGGGACATTCTGGTGACATCCCGTTGGGGACATCCCGCTAGTGGCATGCCAGTGACATTCGGGGACATCGCGGTGACATCCCGGCGGTGACACCTTGGGCACATCCCGGTGACACCCGGTGATATCTCGGTGACATCCGGGTGACATCTTGGGGACATCCCGGTGACATTTGGGGACACGCCAGTGGGGACACCCCGGTGACATCCCAGCAACACCCGGTGACGTTCCAGGGACACTCTGGTGACACCCGGGGACACCCCGGTGACATCCCAGTGACACCCAAGGACATCCCGGTGACATCCCAGTGGTGGCATCCCGGTGACATTCGGGGACATCCTGGTGACATCCAGTGATATCTCGGTGACACCTTGGGGACATCCTGGTGACACTCAGTGACACCTTGGGGACATCCTGGTGACACTCGGTGACATTCCAGGGACATCCTGGTGACACTCGGTGACACCTTGGGGACACCCTGGTGACACTCGGTGACATTCCAGGGACATCCTGGTGACACTCGGTGACACCTTGGGGACACCCTGGTGACACTCGGTGACATTCCAGGGACATCCTGGTGGCACCCGGTGACACCTTGGGGACACCCTGGTGACACTCGGTGACATTCCAGGGACATCCTGGTGGCACCCGGTGACACCTCAGCTGTGACCCCTTGGGGACACCTTGGGGACACCTTGGGGACACCCCGGTGGTGGCAGCAGCAGCTCCAAGAAGCGCCCCCAGTGTGGGGGGGGGGCCCCGGGGTCTCTCGGGGGTCTCTTTTTGGGGGGGGGTCTCTCTTTGGGGGGGTCGCAAGGCACGAGAGCTCTGTAACAGTCTGGGGGGGGGGCGCTGGGGGGGGGTCCCGGCGCCTCTTTGGTGAGGGGGGGGGGGCAGCAGCAATTGGGGAGGGGGTCCCGAGCCCCCCCCCCCCGAGCCCCCCCCCCGCGTGCAGATCTGGGGGGGGGGGGGGTCCCCCCAAATTCAGGGGAGGCTCCGCTCGTCCTGCAGCTCGTACCTGTAATGGGGAGGGGGGGGGGGCACATCAGAGACCCCTCCCCATCATCCCAGAGACCCCCACCCACATCAGAGACCCCTCCTCATCATCCCAGAGACCCCCCATCATCCCAGAGACCCCCACCCACATCAGAGACCCCCACCCACATCAGAGACCCCTCCCCATCATCCCAGAGACCCCCACCCACATCAGAGACCCCCGCAGCCCCCCCTAGAGGGGATTTTGGGGGGGGTGTGGTCCCCAAATTTAGGGGAGGACTCGCTCATACCTGTATGAGGGGGGGCCACATCAGAGACCCCTCCCCACCACCCCAGAGACCCCTCCCCAGCCCAGAGACCCCCCCCAGCCCCCCCTCACCAGCGCGGGTCCCCCTCGCTCAGATCCACCCGGGCCAGCTCCAAATGCAGCTGTGGGGGGGGGGGGAACAAAGGGTCAGGGGGGGCTCCCACGGCACCCCCAGAGCCCCCAGACCCTCCCCAGGACCCCCCCGGGACCCCCAGACCCTCCCCAGGACCCCCCCGGGACCCCCAGACCCTCCTCAAAACCCCCTTGGCATCCCCAGACCCTCCCAAACCCTCCCCAAAACTCCCAGACCGCCCAAATCCTGACGCGCCAAACCTTCTCCTGAACCCTCGGGGGACCCCCAAACCTTCCCCGGGATCCCCCAGGACCCCCAGACCCCCCCCCAAACCCTCTCCAGGACCCCCAAACCCCCCCCAGGACTCCCCCAGCATCCCCAGGACCCCCAGACCCCCCCCAAACCTTCCCCAGGATACCCCAGGACCCCCAGACCATCCCCAAAACCCCCTGGGGACCCCGAAACCCCCCCCAGCATCCCCAGAGCCCCCAAACCCTGAGCCCCCAGACCCTTCCTGGGGACCCCCAAACCCTCCCCAAAACCCCCCAGCACCCCAAGACCCCCCCCAAATCCTGAACCTCCAAACCCTCCCCAGGATCCCCCAGGACCCCCAGACCCCCCCCCAAACACTCCTTAGAACCTTCCAGGACCCTCAAATGCTCCCCAAAACCCCCTCGGCACCCCCAGACCCCCCAAACCCTGATGCCCAAACCGTCCCCAGGACTCCCTGGGGACCCCCAGATTTCCCCCCAAACCTTCCCAAAACCCCCCCTGGGGACCCCCCAAACCCTCCCCAGGACACCCCCACAGCACCCCCAGACCTCCCCAAAACCTCCCAAAGCCCCCCGGGACCCCCAAACCGTGCCCAAAATCCCCCCGGGACCCCCAGGACCCCACAAACCTTCCCAAAACCCCCCCTGGGGACCCCCCCAAACCCTCCCACAGCACCCCCAGACCTCCCCAAAACTCCCCAGAACCCCCCGGAACCCCCAAACCATCCCCAAACCCCCCCGGGACCCCCAAACCGTGCCCAAAGACCCCCCCAGGACCCCCAGACCCTCCCCAGGACACCCCCACAGCACCCCCAGACCTCCCCAAAACCTCCCAAAGCCCCCAAACCCTGAGCCCTGAAACCCCCCGGGACCCCCCAAACCGTCCCCAAAGACCCCCCCCCCCCCCCCCCCGGGACCCCCGGGACCCCCCCCCAGGCCGGACCTTGCCCAGCGCCTCCTTCTCCCGGGTCACGAAGTTCACCGAGCTTTTCACGGTGGCCTCGAGGCGGCGCCGCGGGGCCTCGTCCGGGGGCAGCTCCCACTCGAACCTGGGCCGGGACCCCCGGAACCCTCCCCAAAATCACCTGGGGTCCCCCAGGACCCCCTCGGGACCCCCAAAACCCTCCCCAAAATCAACTGGGACACCCGGGATCCCCCCAAAACCCCCTAGGGACCTCCAAAACCCTCCCCACAATCACCTGGGACCCCCAAAACCCCCTAGGGACCCCCAAAAACCTCCCCACAATCACCTGGGACCCCCGGGACCCCCCCAAAACTCCCTAGGGACCCCCAAAAACCTCCCCACAATCACCTGGGGACCCCCAAAACCCCCTCGGGACCCCCAAAAACCTCCCCAAAATCAACTGGGACACCCGGGACCCCCCCAAAAACCCCCTCGGGACCCCCCAAAAACTTCCCCACAATCACCTGGGGACCCCCAGGACCCCCTCGGGACCCCCAAAAACCTCCCCAAAATCATCTGGGGACCTCCAAAACCCCCTGGGGACCCCCAAAACCCACTCGGGGCCCCCAAAAACCTCCCCACAATCACCTGGGACCCCCGGGACCCCCCCAAAACTCCCTAGGGACCCCCAAAAACCTCCCCACAATCACCTGGGGACCCCCAAAACCCCTGGGGACCCCCAAAAACCTCCCTAGAAACCTCTGGGGACCCCCAGGACCTTCCCCAAATCACCTGGGGACCCCCAAAACCCCCCGGGACCCCCCCCAAAACCCCCTAGGGACCCCCAAAAACCTCCCCACAATCACCTGGGGCCCCCCAAAACCCTCCCCAAAATCACCTGGGGCCCCCGGTACACCCCCAAAACCCCCTCGGAACCCCCCAAACCCCTCCCCAGGACCCCCTCGGGACCCCCAAAAACCTCCCCACAATCACCTGGGGACCCCCAAAATCACCTGGAAACCCCCGGGACCCCCCAAAACCCTTCCCCAAAACCCCCTGGCGCTGCCAAACCCTTCCCCAGGACTCTTCTCGGGACCCCGAAATCCCTCCTCAGGACCCCCCAAATCCTCCCCAAAACCCACTGGGCAGCCCCAGACACCCCCCCCCCCCCAGATCTCCCCATGACCCCTCTGGGGACCCCCCAAACCCCCCCCAGGACCCTCTGGGGACCCCCAGACCCCCCAACACCTCCCAAAACTCTCAGATTCCTCAAAGCCTGAACCCCCAAACCCCTCCCCAGGACCCCCAAACCCCCCCAAAAAGCCCCTGAGGACCCCTCTGGACACCCCCAGACACCCCAAACCCTCCCCCGGGACCCCCTCCCCAGGACCCCCAAACCCCCCAAACCCTGGACCCCCAAACACTCCCTGGGACCCCCCAGGACCCCCAAACCCCCCAAACCCTGAACCCCCAAACACTCCCAGGACCCCCTAGGGACCCCCAAACCCTCCCCAAAACCCCTCAGGATCTCCAGAACCCCAAATCCTGAACCCCCAAACACTCCCAGGACCCCTAAACCCCCCAAATCCTGAACCCCCAAACCCTCCCCGGGACCCCCAAACCCCCCCAAAAAACCCCTGAGGACCCCTCTGGACACCCCCAGACACCCCAAACCCTCCCCCGGGACCCCTCCCCAGGATCCCCAAACCCCCCAAACCCCCTAAACCTTCCCCAGGACCCCCAAACCCCCCAGACCCTCCAAACCCTCCCCGGGACCCCTCCCCAGGACCCCCAGACACCCCAAATCCCCCAAACCCTTCCCAGGACCCCCGAAATTGCCCCCAGACCCTCCAAACCCTCCCCGGGACCCCTCCCCAGGACCCCCAAACCCCCCAAATCCCCCAAACCCTTCCCAGGACCCCCGAAATTGCCCCCAGACCCTCCAAACCCTCCCCGGGACCCCTCCCCAGGACCCCCAGACACCCCAAACCCCCCAAACCCTCCCCAGGACCCCCGAAATTGCCCCCCAGACCCTCCAAACCCGAATCTCCAAGAGCTCCAGCTCCTCCTTAACCTCTCCCAGACCCCCCCCTAGTTCAGTGTGGGACCCCCCGGGACCCCTCCCCAGGGACCCCCCCCCTCACCTCTCGTTGAACTCGGGGTTCAGGGTCCGTCTCTGCACCCCCGTTTTGCGCTTGCTGCGCTCGGGGAGCAGCACCAGGGACACGTAGGGGTCGGGGGGGTCCCGGGACGACGCCCGCAGGTCCCTGGGGAGGGGGCACGGGGGTCCTCAGGGGTCAGGGGGGGTCCCAAATTTAGGGGGCTCTAAGGGGGGTCTGGGGGTTCAGGGTTTGGGGGGTTTGGGGGTCCTGAGGGGTCTTGGGGAGGGTTTGGGGGTCCCTAGGGGGTCCTAGGAGTGTTTGGGGGTTCAGGGTTTGGGGGGTTTGGGGGTCCGGAGGGGTCCCGGGGAGGGTTTGGGGGTCCCTAGGGGGTCCTAGGAGTGTTTGGGGGTTCAGGGTTTGGGGGGTTTGGGGGTCCTGAGGGGTCCTGGGGAGGGTTTGGGGGTTCAGGATTTCGGGGGTTCTGGAGATCCTGAGGAGTTTTGGGGAGGGTTTGGGGGTCCCTAGGGGGTCCTGGGAGTGTTTGGGGGTTCAGGGTTTGGGAGGTTTGGGGGTCCGGAGGGGTTTTGGGGAGGGTTTGGGGTTCAGGGTTTGGGGGGTTTGGGGGTCCTGAGGGGTTCTGGGAGGGTTTGGGGTTCAGGATTTGGGGGGTTTGGGGGTCCTGAGGGGTTTTGGGGAGGGTTTGGGGGTCCCTAGGGGGTCCTAGGAGTGTTTGGGGGTTCAGGGTTTGGGGGCTTTGGGGGTCCTGAGGAGTTTTGGGGAGGGTTTGGGGGTTCAGGATTTGGGGGGTTTGGGGGGTTTGGGGGTCCTGAGGGGTCCCGGGGAGGGTTTGGGGTTCAGGGTTTGGGGGGTTTGGGGGTCCTGAGGGGTCTGGGGAGGGTTTGGGGGTTCAGGGTTTGGGGGGTTCTGGAGATCCTGAGGAGTTTTGGGGAGGGTTTGGGGGTCCCTAGGGGGTCCTGGGAGAGTTTGGGGGTTCAGGGTTTGGGGTGTCTGGGGGTCCTGGGGAGGGGTCCCGGGGAGGGTTTGGGGTGTCTGGGGGTGTCCAGAGGGGTCCTCAGGGGCTTTTTGGGGGGGTTTGGGGGTCCTCGGGGGAGGGGGGGGGGGTCCCAAACTTGGGGGTGTCTGGGGAGGTTTAGGGGGGCCTGGGGAGGTTTTGGGGTGGGTTTGGGGGTCCCCAGGGGGTTTTGGGGAGGGGGCTGGGGGGTTCTCGTGGGGGGGGTCCCAAACCTGGGAGGGCTGGGGAGGTTTGGGGTGTCCTGGGGAGGGTCTGGGGGCTCAGGGTTTGGGGGGTCTGGGGAGATTTGGGGGATTTGGGGGTCCCCAGGGGGTTTTGGGGAGGGTTTGGAGGGTCTGGGGGTCCTGGGGAGGGTTTGGGGGTTCAGGGTTTGGGGGTTCTGGGGAGGTTTAGGGAGGTTTGGGGGTCCTGGGGAGGGTCTGGGGGTTCAGGGTTTGGGATCCCCAAGGGGTTTTTGGGGCGTTTGGAGGGTCGGGGAAGGTTTGGGGGTCCCCAGGGGGTTTTGGGGAGGGTCTGGGGAGTCTGGGGGTCCTGGGGAGGGTTTGGGGGGTCCTGGGGAGTGCAGGTCTGGGGGCGCCGGGGGTGGGGGGGGTTTGGGTGGGTTTGGGGGGATCTGGGTTTGGGGAAAGGGGGGGGGTCCCAGGTGGTCTCGGAGAGATGGGGGAGTCCTGGGGAAGGTTTGGGGGTCCCCAGGGGGATTTGGGGGAGGGTTTGGGGAGTCTGGGGGTCCTGGGGAAGGTTTGGGGGTGCCCAGGGGGATTTGGGGAGGGTTTTTTGGGGGTGCAGGTGTCGCCCCCCGCCCTCACCTGCAGCCGTGCACGATGGCCACGAGCTTTCCCTGCTGGCGGTGGTGCCACAGCGAGAGCAGCACCCGCGGGCCCTGCGGGCGCCTGAAAATCCACAATTTGGGGGTGAAGCCCCCTCCCCAATTCACTGGTGCAACCCCCCCCCTCCCCACCCAGCACCCCAAAACCCCCCCCCCTGCACCTGTGGAGGACTGGGAAATTTGGGGATTTGGGGTCTGGGGGGGTCGGGAATTTGGGGGGTTTGAAATTTGGGGTCTGGGGGTGTTGGAATTTGGGAATTTGGGGGGTTTGAAATTTGGGGGTTTGGGGTCTGGGGGGGTCGGGAATTTGGGGGGTTTGAAATTTGGGGTCTGGGGGTGTCGGGAATTTGGGAATTTGGGGGGTTTGAAATTTGGGGGTTTGGGGTCTGGGGGTGTTGGAATTTGGGAATTTGGGGGGTTGGAAATTTGGGGATTTGGGGTCTGGGGGGGTCGGGAATTTGGGGGGTTTGAAATTTGGGGATTTGGGGTCTGGGGGGGTTGGAAATTCGGGAATTTGGGGGGGGTTTGAAATTCTGAAATTTGGGGTCTGGGGTGTTGAAAATTTAGGAATTTGGGGACTGGGAGGCTTTGAAATTCAGGAATTTTGGGGGGTTGCAAATTTGGGAATTTTGGGGTCTAGGGGCGTTGGAAATTCAGGAATTTGGGGGGGAGGTTTGGAAATTTGGGATCGGGGCGAGTTCGAAATTCAGGAATTTGGGGTCAGGGGGTGTTTGAAATTTGGGGATTTGGGGTCTGGGGGTGTTGGAATTTGGGAATTTGGGGGGTTTGAAATTTGGGGATTTGGGGTCTGGGGGTGTTGGAATTTGGGAATTTGGGGGGTTTGAAATTTGGGGATTTGGGGTCTGGGGGTGTCGGGAATTTGGGGGGTTTGAAATTTGGGGATTTGGGGTCTGGGGGGGTCGGGAATTCGGGAATTTTGGGGATGGGAATTCAGGAATTCGGGGGGGGAGGTTGGAAATTTGGGAATTTGGGGTTGGGGGTTCGGGATTTTGGGGTGCAGCCCCCCCTGTTCCCACCTTTCCACCAGGGGTGGGCACTGACACAATTCCCTCCCCAAAATTCGGGAATTTGGGGTCTGGGGGGGTTGGAAATTCGGGAATTTGGGGGGGTTTGAAATTCTGAAATTTGGGGTCTGGGGTGTTGAAAATTTAGGAATTTGGGGACTGGGAGGCTTTGAAATTCAGGAATTTTGGGGGGTTGCAAATTTGGGAATTTTGGGGTCTAGGGGCGTTGGAAATTCAGGAATTTGGGGGGGGGTTTGGAAATTTGGGATCGGGGCGAGTTCGAAATTCAGGAATTTGGGGTCAGGGGGTGTTTGAAATTTGGGGATTTGGGGTCTGGGGGTGTTGGAATTTGGGAATTTGGGGGGTTTGAAATTTGGGGATTTGGGGTCTGGGGGTGTCGGGAATTCGGGAATTTTGGGGTTGGGAATTCAGGAATTTGGGGGGGGGGGTTGGAAATTCGGGAATTTGGGGTTGGGGGTTCGGGATTTTGGGGTGCAGCCCCCCCTGTTCCCACCTTTCCACCAGGGGTGGGCACTGACACAATTCCCTCCCCAAAATTCGGGAATTTGGGGTCTGGGGGTGTTGGAAATTCAGGAATTCGGGGGGGGGTTGGAAATTTGGGAATTTGGGATCGGGGCGAGTTCGAAATTCAGGAATTTGGGGTCGGGGGGGGTTTGAAATTTGGGGATTTGGGGTCTGGGGGGGTCGGGAATTTGGGGGGTTTGAAATTTGGGGTCTGGGGGTGTTGGAATTTGGGAATTTGGGGGATTTGAAATTTGGGGATTTGGGGTCTGGGGGGGTCGGGAATTCGGGAATTTTGGGGATGGGAATTCAGGAATTCGGGGGGGGAGGTTGGAAATTTGGGAATTTGGGGTTGGGGGTTCGGGATTTTGGGGTGCAGCCCCCCCTGTTCCCACCTTTCCACCAGGGGTGGGCACTGACACAATTCCCTCCCCAAAATTCGGGAATTTGGGGTCTGGGGGGGTTGGAAATTCGGGAATTTGGGGGGGGTTTGAAATTCTGAAATTTGGGGTCTGGGGTGTTGAAAATTTAGGAATTTGGGGACTGGGAGGCTTTGAAATTCAGGAATTTTGGGGGGTTGCAAATTTGGGAATTTTGGGGTCTAGGGGCGTTGGAAATTCAGGAATTTGGGGGGGGGTTTGGAAATTTGGGAATTTGGGATCGGGGCGAGTTCGAAATTCAGGAATTTGGGGTCAGGGGGGGTCGGGAATTTGGGGATTTGGGGTCTGGGGGTGTTGGAATTTGGGAATTTGGGGGGTTTGAAATTTGGGGATTTGGGGTCTGGGGGTGTCGGGAATTTGGGGGGTTTGAAATTTGGGGATTTGGGGTCTGGGGGTGTTGGAATTTGGGAATTTGGGGGGTTTGAAATTTGGGGATTTGGGGTCTGGGGGGGTTGGGAATTCGGGAATTTTGGGGTCGGGAATTCAGGAATTCGGGGGGGGGGTTTGGAAATTCGGGAATTTGGGGTTGGGGGTTTGGGATTTTGGGGCGCAGCCCCCCCCGTTCCCACCTGTCTGCCGGCACCGGGCGCTGTCGCAGCCCCCCCGCCCCGCGCTGCTCATCTTCCTCATCTTCCTCATCTTCCTCCCGCCTCGGCTCCTCCTCCTCCTCCTCCTCCTGCTCCCCCCCCCCGGGGGCTCCGCGGGCCGCCCCCTCCTCAACGTCCCGCGACACCAGCACCTGGGGGGGGGGCGGGGTCAGGGGGACCCCCACCCACCCCGAGAGACCCCCTGGACCCCCACTCATTGCGGGGACCCCCACCCACCCCGAGAGAGCCCCTGGACCCCCACTCAACCCGGGGTGTGGGGGGGGTTGGGGTCAGCGGGACCCCCACCCACTCCCTGGGACCCCCACTCATTCCAGGGACCTCCACTCATCCCCTGGGACCCCCACCCATCCCCTGGGACCCCCACCCAACCAGGGGACCTCCCCTCATTCCAGGGGACCCCCACTCACCCTGAGGGGACCCTCACTCACCCCAGGGACCCCCACTCATTCCTGGGGGGGTTTGAGGGTCAGGGGGGTCTCTCTGAGCTCTCCCACCCCGCGGGACCCCCATTCACCCCAGGGACCCCCACTCATTCCGAGGGACCCCCACTCATTCCTGGGGGGCGGTTTGGGGTCAGGGGGGTCTCCCCTCGCCCCCCCCCACCCAACCCAGGGTGACCCCCACCCATTCCCTGGGACCCCCACCCTGAGCGATCCCCATTCACCCGTGGGGACCCCCACTCATTCCGGGGCAGAATTTGGGGTCAGGGGGACCCCCACTCACCCTGGGGACCCCCACCCACCTGCAGGGACCCCCAGACTCACCCCGAGCTGTGCCCGCAGCAGGATCTGCCCCCCCCCGGGCAGGGGCACCCACCCGTCCATGCTGAGCCCGGCCCGGGGCAGCAGCTGCGCCAGGGGCAGCGACAGCGAGGCCAGGGCCGGGCCCGACCCGGAACGGACCTGGGGGAGAGACCCCTCCTCAATTCGGGAGAACCCATCAGAGACCCCTCCTCAATTTGATAGAACTGATCAGAGACCCCTCCTCAATTTGATAGAACCCATCAGAGACCCCTCCTCAATTTGATAGAACCCATCAGAGACCCCTCCTCAATTTGATAGAACCGATCAGAGACCCCTACTCAGTTTGACAGAACCGATCAGAGACCCCCCCTCATTCTGTGAGCCCCCCATCACTGAGCTGCGCCAGGGGCAGCGACAGCGAGGCCAGGGCTGGGCCGGCCCCGGAACGGACCTGGGGGCAGAGACCCCTCCTCAATTCGGGAGAACCCATCAGAGACCCCTCCTCAATTTGATAGAACCGATCAGAGACCCCCCCTCAATTCGGGAGAACCGATCAGAGACCCCTCCTCACTTTGGGAGAACCGATCAGAGACCCCTCCTCAATTTGATAGAACCGATCAGAGACCCCTCCTCAATTCGGGAGAACCGATCAGAGACCCCTCCTCAATTCGGGAGAACCCATCAGAGACCCCTCCTCAATTTGATAGAACCGATCAGAGACCCCCCCTCAATTCGGGAGAACCGATCAGAGACCCCTCCTCACTTTGGGAGAACCGATCAGAGACCCCTCCTCAGTTTGATAGAACCGATCAGAGACCCCTCCTCAGTTTGGGAGAACCGATCAGAGACCCCTCCTCAATTTGATAGAACCGATCAGAGACCCCCCCTCAATTCGGGAGAACCCATCAGAGACCCCTCCTCAATTTGATAGAACCGATCAGAGACCCCTCCTCAATTTGATAGAACCCATCAGAGACCCCTCCTCAATTTGATAGAACTGATCAGAGACCCCTCCTCAATTTGATAGAACCCATCAGAGACCCCTCCTCAATTTGATAGAACTGATCAGAGACCCCTCCTCAATTTGATAGAACCCATCAGAGACCCCTCCTCAATTTGATAGAACTGATCAGAGACCCCTCCTCAATTTGATAGAATCGATCAGAGACCCCTCCTCAATGAGGTACCCCTCGGTGAGACCCCTCCTCAATTTGATAGAACCGATCAGAGACCCCTCCTCAATTTGATAGAACCGATCAGAGACCCCTCCTCACTTTGGGAGAACCCATCAGAGACCCCCCCTCCCAATCCGGGAGATTCCTCCCTCATTTTGTGATAACCCCAGCAATGAGACCCCCCCCCAATTCGTGAGATCCCCCCCTCTATGAGACCCCCACACGGGACACCCTGATGAGACCCCTCCTCATTTTGGGAGACCCCCAGCGATGAGACCCCTCCCGTATCAGTAAGACCCCCCCCTTATCAGTGAGGTCCTCCCTCAATGAGAGCCCCCCTCAATTCATGCAAACCCCAGTGGTGAGACCCTCCCCAATTTGTGAGATCTCCCCCTCACTATGAGACCCCTCCCCACTCAGTGAGACCCCCCCCCCAATTCATGAGACACCCCCCTCACTATGAGACCCCTCCCCACTCAGTGAGACCCCCCCCCCAATTCATGAGACACCCCCCTCAGTGAGACCCCTCCCCACTCAGTGAGACCTCTCCTCTCTATGAGACCCCCCATCAATGAGACCCCCACCCCCAATTTGTGACACTCCCCCTGAATAAGACCCCCCACCCTCAATGAGACCCCCCCCCAATTCGTGGGATCCCCCCTCAATGACCTCAATGAGACCCCTCCCTTATCAGTGAGACCCCACCCAAACCGATAAGAACCCTCACCCTCATTTCGTGAGAACCCCAGCAATGAGACCCCCACCACCAATTTGTGACCCCCCCCCCACTTTTTGAGATCCCCATCAATGAGACCCCTCCCCAATCAGTGAGACCCCCCCCCAATTCGTGGGATCCCCCCTCAATGAGACCCCTCCCCAATCAGTGAGACCCCCCCCAATTCATGAGACACCCCCCTCAGTGAGACCCCTCCCCACTCAGTGAGACCTCTCCTCTCTATGAGACTCCCCATCAATGAGACCCCTCCCCCAATTTGTGACACTCCCCCTGAATAAGACCCCCCCCCTCAATGAGACCCCCCCCCCAATTCATGAGACACCGCCCTCAGTGAGACCCCTCCCCACTCAGTGAGACCTCTCCTCTCTATGAGACCCCCCCATCAATGAGACCCCCCCCCCCAATTTGTGACACTCCCCCTGAAGAAGACCCCCCCCCCCCCTCAATGAGACCCCCCCCCAATTCGTGGGATCCCCCCTCAATGAGACCCCTCCCTTATCAGTGAGACCCCTCCCAAACCGATAAGAACCCCCACCCTCATTTCGTGAGAACCCCAGCAATGAGACCCCCCCCACCAATTTGTGACCCCCCCCCCCACTTTTTGAGATCCCCATCAATGAGACCCCTCCCCAATCAGTGAGACCCCCCCCCAATTCATGAGACACCCCTCTCAGTGAGACCCCTCCCCACTCAGTGAGACCTCTCCTCTCTATGAGACTCCCCATCAATGAGACCCCTCCCCCAATTTGTGACACTCCCCCTGAATAAGACCCCCCCCCTCAATGAGACCCCCCCCCAATTCATGAGACACCGCCCTCAGTGAGACCCCTCCCCACTCAGTGAGACCTCTCCTCTCTATGAGACCCCCCCATCAATGAGACCCCCCCCCCCCAATTTGTGACACTCCCCCTGAAGAAGACCCCCCCCCCCCCTCAATGAGACCCCCCCCCAATTCGTGGGATCCCCCCTCAATGAGACCCCTCCCTTATCAGTGAGACCCCTCCCAAACCGATAAGAACCCCCACCCTCATTTCGTGAGAACCCCAGCAATGAGACCCCCCCCACCAATTTGTGACCCCCCCCCCACTTTTTGAGATCCCCATCAATGAGACCCCTCCCCACTCAGTGAGACCCCCCCCAATTCATGAGACACCGCCCTCAGTGAGACCCCTCCCCACTCAGTGAGACCTCTCCTCTCTATGAGACCCCCCCATCAATGAGACCCCCACCCCCAATTTGTGACACTCCCCCTGAATAAGACCCCCCCCCTCAATGAGACCCCCCCCCCAATTCGTGGGATCCCCCCTCAATGAGACCCCTCCCTTATCAGTGAGACCCCTCCCAAACCGATAAGAACCCCCACCCTCATTTCGTGAGAACCCCAGCAATGAGACCCCCCCCCACCAATTTGTGACCCCCCCCCCTCTCTATGAGACCCCCCCCCCACTTTTTGAGATCCCCATCAATGAGACCCCTCCCGTCCCCATGAGACCCCCCCCCACTTTTTGAGATCCCCATCAATGAGACCCCCCCCCCCCCAGCAGTGAGACCCCCACCACCAATTTGTGACCCCCCACCCCCACTTTTTGAGATCCCCATCAATGAGACCCGCCCCCCCCCAATTCGTGAGACCCCTCCCCAATTCCCGACACCTGCAGCTCCAGGGTCTCCACGTGCGGCCGCCTGATGAGGAAGGAGAAGCCTTCATCCCACACGGGCTCCGGGGAGGGGGGGCAGCTCTGGGGGGGGGGGGGGGGTCAATGAGGAGCTCAGAGACCCCCTGGACCCCCCCCCAGAACCTCCCCAAACCCCTCCCGAGCCCCCCCCAGAGCCCCCCGAGCCCCCTCCCCACCTTGGTTCTGAAGGTGACGTCGCCCACGGCCAGGCTGGCGAAGGCTGAGGGCGGCTGGGAGCCCTTCCGGAGCTGGGGGGACATTTTGGGGACATTTTGGGGACATTTGGGGACACCTTGGGGTCATTTGGGGACATTTTGGGGACATTTTGGGGTCATTTGGGGACATCTTGTGGTCAATCTGGGGACATTTTGGGTTCATTTGGGCTCATCTGGGCTCATTTGGGGACCTTTTGGGGACATTTGGGGGACATTTTGGGGACATTCAGGGATATTTGGGGACATTCAGGGACATTTTAGGTTCATGTGGGGCCATTTGGGGCCATTCTGGGACCATTTTGGGACATTTGGGTTCATTTAGGGACATTTGGGGCCATTCTGGGGTCATTTTGGGACATTTGGGGCCATTTTGGGGCCATTTGGGTTCAGTTGGGGACATTTGGGGCCATTCTGGAGTCATTCTGGGCCATTTTGGGGCCATTTGGGGTCATTCTGGGGCCATTCTGGGACATTTGGGGCCATTTTGGGACATTTGGGTTCAGTTAGGGGCATTTGGGGCCATTCTGGAGTCATTCTAGGGCCATTTTGGGGCCTTTTGGTGATATTTGGAGCCATTTTGGGGCCATTCTGGAGTCATTCTGGGCCATTTTGGGGCCATTTGGGGCCATTCTGGGGCCATTTTGGGACATTTGGGTTCATTTTGGGGCCATTCAGAGTCGTTTTGGGGCCATTTGGGGCCATTTTGGGGCCATTTGGGTTCAGTTAGGGACATTTGGGGACATTTTGGGGTCATTTTGGGACATTTGGGTTCATTCAGGGACATTTGGGTTCATTTTGGGTTCATTTTGGGGCCATTTCGGGACATTTGGGTTCAGTTAGGGACATTTGGGGCCATTTTGGGGTCATTTTGGGTTCATTTTGGGTTCATTTTGGGGCCATTTTGGGACATTTGGGTTCATTCAGGGACATTTGGGTTCATTTTGGGTTCATTTTGGGTTCATTTTGGGTTCATTTTGGGGCCATTTTGGGACATTTGGGTTCATTTTGGGTTCATTTTGGGTTCATTTTGGGGCCATTTTGGGACATTTGGGTTCATTCAGGGACATTTGGGTTCATTTTGGGGCCATCCTGGGGCCATTTTGAGACCATTTTGGGGCTATTCGGAGTCATTTTGGGACCATTTGGGGCCATTTTGGGGCCATTTGGAGCCTTTTGGTGATATCTGGGGACATTTTGGGGCCATTTTGGGACATTTGGGTTAATTTAGGGACATTTGGGGCCATTCTGGAGTCATTCTGGGCCATTTTGGGGCCATTTTGGGACATTTGGGTTCATTTAGGGACATTTGGGTTCATTTTGGGGCCATTTTGGGACATTTGGGTTCATTTAGGGACATTTGGGTTCATTTTGGGTTCATTTTGGGGCCATTTTGGGACATTTGGGTTCATTCAGGGACATTTGGGTTCATTTTGGGGCCATCCTGGGACCATTTTGAGACCATTTTGGGGCCATTTTGGGCCATTTTGGGGCCATTTGGAGCCATTTGGTGATATCTGGGGGCATTTTGGGGCCATTTTGGGGCCATTTGGTGACATCTGGGGCCATTTTGGGCTCATTTTGGGCCATTTTGGGGCCATTTTGGGACATTTGGGTTCATTTAGGGACATTTGGGTTCATTTTGGGTTCATTTTGGGTTCATTTTGGGGCCATTTTGGGACATTTGGGTTCATTTAGGGACATTTGGGTTCATTTTGGGTTCATTTTGGGTTCATTTTGGGACCATTTGGGGCCATTTTGGGGCCATTTGGAGCCTTTTGGTGATATCTGGGGACATTTTGGGGCCATTTTGGGCCATTTTGGGGCCATTTGGTTACATTTGGGGACATTTTGGGCTCATTTTGGGCCATTTTGGGGTCTCTCTCACCGGCAGATCCGCGGCTCGGTCCAGGTACACGCGGAGCAGCGCGGCCGAGAGCTCCGGCCCACGGGGGGGCTGCAGGAGCGCGTTGGTGTGCAGGACCTGGGGGGGGGGGTTTGGGTGGGTCGGGGGTCTCACCGGGGCCAGGCCGGGGTCTCACAGGGGCGGGGAGACCCCCGGGAGGGAAGGGATTGGGAGAGGAGAACGGGGGGATTTTAGGAGGGGGTTTGGGGACTGCGGCGAGGGGATTTGGGGTCTCTGGGGACGGATTTGGGGACCATGGGATGGGTCTGGTGTTCGTGGGGAGGGGGTTTGGGTGGGTCGGGGGTCTCACAGGGGCGGGGAGACCCCCGGGAGGGAAGGGATTGGGAGAGGAGAATGGGGGGAAAGGGTATGGGGTTTTTAGGAGGGGGTTTGGGGTCTCTGGGGATGGATTTGGGGACCACGGGAGGGGTCTGGTGTTCGTGGGGAGGGGGTTTGGGTGGGTCGGGGGTCTCACAGGGGCGGGGAGACCCCCGGGAGGGCGGGGATGGGGGGCAGAGAATGGGGGGAAAGGGATGGGGCGGGGTTTGGGTCTGTGGGTTGGGGGTTTGGGGGCTGTAGGAGGGGATTTGGAGCTTTGTGGGGAGGGGATTGGGGGTCTGCAGGGGTGGGTCGGGGGTCTCACAGGGGCGGGGAGACGCCCGGGAGGGAAGGGATTGGGAGAGGAGAACGGGGGGATTTTAGGAGGGGGTTTGGGGACTGCGGCGAGGGGATTTGGGGTCTCTGGGGACGGATTTGGGGACCATGGGATGGGTCTGGTGTTCGTGGGGGAGGGGGTTTGGGTGGGTCGGGGGTCTCACAGGGGTGGGGAGACCCCCGGGAGGGCGGGGCTGGGGAGAGGAGAATGGGGCAGGAGGGGGGAACCGGGTTTGGGGTCGGTGGGTTTGGGGTTTGGCATCTGTGGGAGGGGTTTGGGGTTTGTGGGGAGGGGGGTTTGGGTGGGTCGGGGGTCGTACTGGGACGGGGAGACCCCCGGGAGGGGTCTGGGGTCTCTGGGGTGGGTTGGGGGTCTGTAGGGATGGGTTGGGGGATCCATGGGGAGGGGATTTGGGGTAAGTGGGTCTGGGGTCAGTGGGTCTGGAGTCCATGGGGTAAATGGGTCTGGGGTCTGTAGGATGGGTCTGGGGTCTGTAGGATGGGTCTGGAGTCCCTGGGATGGGTCTGGGGTCTGTAGGATGAGTCTGGGGTCTGTAGGGATGGATTTGGGGTCTCTGTTTTGGGTCTGGGGTCCGTACCCTGTCCAGCAGCTCCAGGCTGGGCCGTGGTTCGAGGCTTTGGGGTCCATGGGGTTTGGGGTCGGTGGGTTTGGGGTTTTTGGGGATGGGGTTTGGGGTCCATGGGGATGGATTTGGGGTCTCTGTAATGGGTCTGGGGTCCCTGTTTTGGGTCTGGGGTCCGTACCCTGTCCAGCAGCTTCGGGCTGGGCCGTGGGTCGAGGCTCTGGATCAATGGGGATGGGGTTTGCAGGGTGGGTTGGGGTTCCATGGGGAGGGGATTTGGGGTCTGTAGGATGGGTCTGGGGTCCCTGTTTTGGGTCTGGGGTCCCTGTTTTGGGTCTGGGGTCCGTACCCTGTCCAGCAGCTCCGGGCTGGGCCGCGGCTCGAGGCTCTCCAGGCGCACGTGGAGCCGCCCCGAGCGAACGTCCTGGAGGGGCAGCCACTGGGGGGGGGGGGCGAGACCCCCACTCACTTTGTGAGACCCCCCCTCAGTCTGTGAGACCCCTCCCCAATCCCTGAGACCCCCCCGGTCTGAGAGACCCCTCCCCACTTTGTGAGACCCCCCCCATATCCACAAGACCCCCCCTCAATCCATGAGACCCTCCCCATATCAGTGAGACCCCCCCTCAATTCGTGCGACCCCCCCCACATCAATGAGACCCCCCCCCAATCCATGAGACCCCTCCTCACTTTGTGAGACCCCCCCTCAGTCTGTGAGACCCCCCTCAGTCTGTGAGACCCCTCCCCAATCCCTGAGACCCCCCCGGTCTGAGAGACCCCTCCCCACTTTGTGAGACCCCCCCTCATATCCACAAGACCCCCCCTCAATCCATGAGACCCCCCAGTCTGAGAGACCCTCCCCATATCAGTGAGACCCCCCCTCAATTCGTGCGACCCCCCCACATCAATGAGACCCCTCCCCAATCCATGAGACCCCTCCTCACTTTGTGAGACCCCCACTTACTTTGTGAGACCCCCACTCACTTTGTGAGACCCCTCCTCACTTTGTGAGACCCCCCCCCTTTGTCAGACCCCTCCCACTCCTTGAGACCCCCATTGGTGAGACCCCCCCTCAATTCGTGCGACCCCCCCACATCAATGAGACCCCTCCTCACTTTGTGAGACCCCCCCCCCAAACTGATGAGACCCCTCCCACTCCTTGAGACCCCCATTGGTGAGACCCCCCCTCAATTCGTGTGACCCACCCACATCAATGAGACCCCCCCCCCCAATCCATGAGACCCCTCCTCACTTTGTGAGACCCCCCCCCCCAAACTGATGAGACCCCTCCCACTCCTTGAGACCCCCCCATCGGTGAGACCCCCACCTCTTGAGACCCTCCCAAGCCAAGCCCTTCCCTTGATAAACCCCCCTGGGTGAGACCCCTCCCCAAATAAAACCCCCTCCTCACCTCGTCCACAACGCGGCTGCTCAGGACCCTCTTCAGGGGCACCTTGCACCTGGGGGGAGAACGAGCTGAGACCCCCAAAAAAAACCCCAAAACCCCCTAAAAACCTCCCAACCCCCCTCAAGAAAACCCCCAAATCCCCAAAACCCAGAAAATCCCCCAAAACCTCCCCACCAAAACCCCAAAAATTCCTCCAGACCCCCCAAAAATTCCCCAAAATCCCCTCCAGACCCCCAAAAATTCCCCCAAATCCCGTCTGGACCCCCAAAACCCCTCAGACCCTCCTGAATCCCTTCCACACCCCCAAAATCCCCTGCAGACCCCCAAAAATTCCCCCCAAATCCCGTCCAGACCCCCAAAAATTCCCCCAAATCCCATCTGGACCCCCCAAAATCCCTCAGACCCTCCCAAATCCCTTCCATGCCCCCCAAATATTCCCCAAATCCCCTCCAGACCCCCAAAAATTCCCCCAAATCCCATCTGGACCCCCCAAAACCCCTCAGACCCTCCCGAATCCCTTCCACGCCCCCCAAAATACTCCCCAAAATCCCCTCCAGACCCCCAAAAATTCCCCCAAATTCTGTCTGGACGCCCCAAAACTCCCCCAAAACCCCTCAGACCCTCCCGAATCCCTTCCACGCCCCCCAAATATTCCCCCAAATCCCGTCCAGACCCCCAAAAATTCCCCCAAATCCCATCTGGACCCCCCAAAATCCCTCAGACCCTCCCAAATCCCTTCCATGCCCCCCAAATATTCCCCAAATCCCCTCCAGACCCCCAAAAATTCCCCCAAATCCCCTCCAGACCCCCAAAAATTCCCCCCAAATCCCGTCAGGACCCCCCAAAACCCCTCAGACCCCTCCCGAATCCCTTCCACGCCCCCCAAAATACTCCCCAAAATCCCCTCCAGACCCCCAAAAATTCCCCCAAATCCCCTCCAGCCCCCCAAAAAATTCCCCCCAAATCCCATCTGGATCCCCCAAAACCCCCTCAAAACCCCTCAGACCCTCCCGAATCCCTTCCACGCCCCCCAAATATTCCCCAAAATCCCCTCCAGACCCCCAAAAATTCCCCCAAATCCCATCTGGACCCCCCAAAACTCCCCCAAAACCCCTCAGACCCTCCCGAATCCCTTCCACGCCCCCCAAAAATTCCCCCAAATCCCCTCCAGACCCCCAAAAATTCCCCCAATGCCTTTTCAAACCCCCCAAAACTTCCCCACCTGCCCAGGAAATCGTCCTTGTCGATGTCTTTGTCAAAGAGCTCGAACTCCACGTCCTGCCCGGGGACATCGTCCACGATCACCTGGGGGAGCAAAATTCAAATTATTGATGGTGATATTGGGGTGTTGAAGGGTTTAATACTGGTATTTAATTATGTTAATTAATGTTTTAATATTCGTGTTTAGTTGTTTGATGTCGATGGGTGTTTCCTGTGCCGTGCCTCAGTTTCCCTGTGTGCCGTGCCTCAGTTTCCCTCAGTTTCCCTGGGTGCCATGCCTCAGTTTCCCCATGCCTCAGTTTCCCGGTGCCGTGCCTCAGTTTCCCTCAGTTTCCCTGGGTGCTGTGCCTCAGTTTCCCCTGTCCCGGTGCCGTGCATCAGTTTCCCTTTCCCCTCAGTTTCCCTCAGTTTTCCCCGGTGCCGTGCCTCAGTTTCCCTCAGTTTCCCTGTGTCGTGCCTCAGTTTCCCCTGTCCCAGTGCCATGCATCAGTTTCCCTTTCCCCTCAGTTTCCCTCAGTTTCCCTGTGCCGTGCCTCAGTTTCCCCGTGCCTCAGTTTCCCTGTGCCGTGCCTCAGTTTCCCCTGTGCCGTGCCTCAGTTTCCCCGTGCCTCAGTTTCCCCTCTGCCGTGCCTCAGTTTCCCCTGTCCCGGTGCCGTGCCTCAGTTTCCCCTGTCCCGTGCCTCAGTTTACCTCGTAGCTCTCGTTCCAGCGCGGGTTCAGCTCCTCCTTTATGACGCGGCTGCGGAAGCGGCTCCCGCCCGCCCGCACCTGGGCGTAGGGGTCGGAGCGGCCGCGGACGAGGCCCCCGAGCCGCTGGTCCTTGGCTATGAGGGCCTCGGCCTCCAGGAGGTGCACCCGCAGCACCCGCTGGGAACCGGGGAGAACGGGGAATGACCGGACAGACCCACGGACACAGCCCCGGACAGACCCACGGACACAGCCCCGGACAGACCCACGGACACAGCCCTGAACCCCTCACGGACAGCCCTGAACCCCCGCGGGCCACCGGGACTCCCCGAGCCGCTGGTCCTTGGCTATGAGGGCCGCGGCCGCGAGGAGGTGCACCCGCAGCACCCGCTGGGAACCGGGAACACACCGGGGACACCGGGAGGTGAGGGAGGGACCGGACAGACCCACGGACACAGCCCTGAACCCCTCACGGACACAGCCCTGAATCCCCCCGGCAGCACCGGGAGCACCGGGACTCCCCGAGCCGCTGGTCCTTGGCCATGAGGGCCTCGGCCTCCAGGAGGTGCACCCGCAGCACCCGCTGGGAATGGGGACAAACCGGGAATACCGGGAACACCGGGAGGTGAGGGACGGACCGGACAGACCCACGGACACAGCCCTGAACCCCTCACAGACAGCCCTGAACCCCCGCGGGGCACCGGGACTCTCCGAGCCGCTGGTCCTTGGCCATGAGGGCCGCGGCCTCCAGGAGGTGCGCCCGCAGCACCCGCTGGGAACCGGGGAGAACGGGGAATGACCGGACAGACCCACGGACACAGCCCTGAACCCCTCACGGACAGCCCTGAACCCCCGCGGGCCACCGGGACTCCCCGAGCCGCTGGTCCTTGGCCATGAGGGCCGCGGCCTCCAGGAGGTGCACCCGCAGCACCCGCTGGGAACCGGGGAGAACGGGGAATGACCGGACAGACCCACGGACACAGCCCCGGACAGACCCACGGACACAGCCCTGAACCCCTCACGGACAGCCCCCGGGACCACCGGGACCCCCCAGGACCACCTAAGACACTCCCAGGGACCCCTCCCCAAAATCTCTGACCCCCATCCTCACCCTCAGGAGCTCCCAGAATCGCCATTCTCACCCCCAGAACCCCACAAGACCCCCCCAGGACCCCCATTCTTACCCCCATAACCCCCCCAGGACCCCCATAACCCCCCTAAGACCCCCTCCCCAAGACCCCCCAAGACCCCTCCCCACCTCGGTGCCGGCGCGGGGGTCGGGCCCGGCCTGGCTCGGTCTGGGGGGGGCTCCCTCGGTGTCGCTTTTGGGGGGCTCCGCCTGTGCCGGGGCGGCCGCGCCGGGCTCGGGGGGCTCCGGGAACAGCACCTGGGGTGGGAGGGTGGGTGAGGGTCAGAGGGACCCCAAAAACCCCTCAAAAAAACCCCCAAAAACCCCAAAATACCCCAAAACCCCTCAAAAACTCCCAAACCCACTCCAAAACCCCAAAAACCTCTGAAAACCCCAACCCCCCCCAAACCTCTAAAACCCCACAAACCCCCAAAACCCCACAAACACCCCAAAACTCCCAAACCTCCTCCAAACCCCCCCGGAGCCCCCTCCTCACCTGGAGCCCAAAAACCCCCAAACTCGCCAAAAACCTCCGAAACCCTTAAATCCCTCCAAAACCCCCCAAACCCCGCCAAAACTCCCAAACCCCCTCAAAACCCCCAAAGCTCCCAAAACTCCCCAAAAAACCCAAAACAAATTCCCAAAACCCCCACAACCCCAAAGCCCCCCAATATCCCCCCAAAGTCCCCCCAAAATCCCAAACCCCCAAAAACCCCAAACCCACCTCAAAACCCCCAAAAACCTGAAATCTCCCCCAAAAAACCCCAAACTCCCCAAGTCCCCCAAAATCCCCCACAACCCCCAAAAACCCAAAACCCCCTGAAGCCCCCTCCTCACCCAGAGCCCAAAAACCCCCAAAACCCCCCAAAAAACCCCACAACCCCCAAAACCCCCCCAAAACCCCCAAAAACCCCAAACCCACCTCAAAACCCCCAAACTCCCCAAATCCCACAAAACCCCCCACAACCCCAAAAAACCCAAAATCCCCCAAAACCCCCCAGAGCCCCCTCCTCACCCAGAGCCCAAAAACCCCCAAAATCCCCCAAAAAACCCCACAACCCCCAAAACCCAAAACCCCCCCAAAACCCCAAAAAATCCCACCTCAAAACCTCCAAAAAACCCCAAACTCCCCAAATCCCTCAAAACCCCCCCACACCCCAAAAAACCCAAAACCCCCTGGAGCCCCCTCCTCACCCAGAGCCCCAAAACCCCCCAAAACCCCCCAAAAAAACCCCACAAACCCCAACCCCCCAAAACCCCCAAAAACCCCAAACTCCCCCAAACCTCCAAAACCCAAAAAATCCCTAACCCCCCCAAAAAAACCCAAAACCCCCCAAAAACCCGAAATCTCCCCAAAAAGCCTCAAAAACCCCCAAATCCCCCCAAACCCCCCACAACCCCAAAAAACCCAAAACCCCCCAAAACCCCCCAGAGCCCCCTCCTCACCTGGAGCCCCAAAACCCCCCAAAAAACCCCACAACCCCCAAAAACCCAAACCCCCCCCAAAACCCCCAAAAACCCCAAAAAATCCCACCTCAAAACCCCCCAAAAAAACCCCAAACTCCCCAAATCCCTCAAAACCCCCACACAACCCAAAAAACCCAAAACCCCCTGGAGCCCCCTCCTCACCCCAGAGCCCCAAAACCCCCAAAACCCCCCAAAACCCACACCCACAAACCCCAACCCCCCAAAACCCCCAAACCCCCCAAACTCCCCCAAACCTCCAAAACCCCAAAAAATCCCTAACCCCCCCAAAAAAAACCCAAAACCCCCCAAAAACCCGAAATCTCCCCAAAAAGCCTCAAAAACCCCCAAATCCCCCCAAACCCCCCACAACCCCAAAAAACCCAAAACCCCCCAAAACCCCCCAGAGCCCCCTCCTCACCTGGAGCCCCAAAACCCCCCAAAAAACCCCACAACCCCCAAAAACCCAAACCCCCCCCAAAACCCCCAAAAACCCCAAAAAATCCCACCTCAAAACCCCCAAAAAAACCCCAAACTCCCCAAATCCCCCAAAACCCCCCACAACCCCCAAAAACCCAAAACCCCCCAAAACCCCCTGGAGCCCCCTCCTCACCCAGAGCCCCAAAACCCCCCAAAAAACCCCACAAACCCCAACCCCCCAAAACCCCCAAAAACCCCAAACTCCCCCAAACCTCCAAAACCCCAAAAAATCCCTAAACCCCCCCAAAAAACCCCAAAAAATCCCGCCGGTCACCCGGAGCTCCATCTGCAGGTGCAGCCGCGCCCCCGGCCCCGAGCGCTGCAGCGGGAACGGCCCCGACAGCGACAGCGACGGCGACAGCAGCAATCGCGACAGAGGCAGCGACAGAGAGCCCAGCGGGGACTGCCGGGGGTCGTCCTTCACCTGCGGGGACATTTGGGGGAAATTTGGGGGAAAAAAGGGGGAAAATGGGGGGAAATGGGGGGGAAGTGCGGGAAAAATGGGGGGAAAATGGGGGGAAAATGGGGGGGGGAAAATAGGAGGAAATGGGGAAAACGGGGCGGGGGATCAGGGGAAAGGAGGAGAAAAAAGGGAGGGAAATTGGGGGGGAAAGAGGGTGGAAAAAAGGGGGGGGAATTGGGGAAAAATGGGGGGAAATGGGGGGAAAATGGGGGTGAAAATGGGAGGAAATGGGGAAAACTGGCAGGGGGAATGGGGGAAAGGAGGAGAAAAAAGGGAGGGAAATTGGGGAAAAATGGGGGTGAAAGGGGAAAATTGGGGTGAAAATGGGGGGGAAATGGAGGGAAATGGGGGTGAAAATGGGAGGAAATGGGGAAAAAAGGGGGGGAAATGCGGGAAAAATGGGGGGGAAATGGGGGGAAAATGGGGGGGGAAAATAGGAGGAAATGGGGAAAACGGGGCGGGGGATCAGGGGAAAGGAGGAGAAAAAAGGGACGGAAATTGGGGGGGAAAGAGGGTGGAAAAAAGGGGGGGGGAATTGGGGAAAAATGGGGGGAAAGGGGGGGAAATGGGGGTGAAAATGGGAGGAAATGGGGAAAAAAGGGGGGGAAACGCGGGAAAAATGGGGGGGAAATGGGGGGAAAATGGGGGGGAAAATAGGAGGAAATGGGGAAAACGGGGTGGGGGATCAGGGGAAAGGAGGAGAAAAAAGGGAGGGAAATTGGGGAAAAATGGGGGTGAAAGGGGAAAATTGGGGTGAAAATGGGGGGGAAATGGGGGTGAAAATGAGGGGGAAAAAGAGGGGGAAAAAGGGGGGAAAATGAGGGGGAAAAATAGGAGGAAATGGGGAAAACTGGGGGGGATGGGGGGAAAGGAGGAGAAAAAAGGGACGGAAATTGGGGGGGAAAGAGGGTGGAAAAAAGGGGGGGGGAATTGGGGAAAAATGGGGGGAAAGGGGGGGAAAATGAGGGTGAAAATGGGAGGAAATGGGGAAAAAAGGGGGGGAAACGCGGGAAAAATGGGGGGGAAAATGGGGGGAAAATGGGGGGGGAAAATAGGAGGAAATGGGGAAAACGGGGCGGGGGATCAGGGGAAAGGAGGAGAAAAAAGGGAGGGAAATTGGGGGGGAAAGAGGGTGGAAAAAAGGGGGGGGGAATTGGGGAAAAATGGGGGGAAAGGGGGGGAAAATGAGGGTGAAAATGGGAGGAAATGGGGAAAACTGGCAGGGGGAATGGGGGAAAGGAGGAGAAAAAAGGGAGGGAAATTGGGGAAAAATGGGGGTGAAAGGGGAAAATTGGGGTGAAAATGGGGGGGAAATGGAGGGAAATGGGGGTGAAAATGGGAGGAAATGGGGAAAAAAGGGGGGGAAATGCGGGAAAAATGGGGGGAAATGGGGGGAAAATGGGGGGGAAAATAGGAGGAAATGGGAAAACGGGGTGGGGGATCAGGGAAAGGAGGAGAAAAAAGGGAGGGAAATTGGGGAAAAATGGGGGTGAAAGGGGAAAATTGGGGTGAAAATGGGGGGAAATGGGGGAAAATGGGGGTGAAAATGGGAGGAAATGGGGGAAAAAGGGGGGGAAAATGGGGGTGAAAATGAGGAGGAAAAAGAGGGGGGAAAAGGGGGGAAAATGAGGGGGAAAAATAGGAGGAAATGGGGAAAACTGGGGGGGATGGGGGGAAAGGAGAAGAGAAAAAAGGGAGGGAAATTGGGGGGGAAAGAGGGTGGAAAAAGGGGGGGGAAATTGGGGCCAGAAAAGGGGGGGTGAAAAGGGGAAAAAGGGGGGGAAATGGGTGTGAAAATGGGAGGAAATGGGGAAAACTGGCGGGGGGAATGGGGGAAAGGAGGAGAAAAAAGGGAGGGAAATTGGGGGGGAAAGATGGTGGAAATTTTGGGGCAGAAAAGGGGGGTGAAAAGGGGAAATTGGGGGAAAAAGAGGGGAAAAAAAGGGGGAAAAGGGGGGTGAAAATGAGGGGGAAAAAAGGGGGAGAAAAAGGGGGTTGGGGGGAAAGATGGTGGAAAAAAGGGGGGGAAATTGGGGCCAGAAAAGGGGGGTGAAAAGGGGAAAATGGGGGGGAAAAAGGGGGGAAATGGGGGTGAAAATGGGAGGAAAAAGAGGGGAAAAAAGGGGGGAAAATGGGGGGAAAATGGGTGTGAAAATGGGAGGAAATGGGGAAAACTGGCGGGGGGAATGGGGGAAAGGAGGAGAAAAAAGGAGGGAAATTGGGGGGAAAGATGGTGGAAATTTTGGGGCAGAAAAGGGGGGTGAAAAGGGGAAATTGGGGGAAAAAGAGGGGAAAAAAGGGGGAAAAGGGGGGTGAAAATGAGGGGGAAAAAGGGGGGGAAATGGGGGTGAAAATGGGAGGAAAAAGAGGGGAAAAAAAGGGGGGAAAAGGGGGGGTGAAAATGAGGGGGAAAAAGGGGGGAAAGGAGGAGAAAAAAGGGAGGGAAATTGGGGGGAAAGATGGTGGAAAAAAGGGGGAAATTTGGGGCAGAAAAGGGGGGGGAAAAGGGGAAATTTGGGGCGAAAATGGGGGGGAAAAGAGGGGAAAAGGGGGGAAAATGGGGGTGAAAATGGGAGCAAATGGGGAAAAAAGGGGGGGAATGGGGGAAAGGAGGAGAAAAAAAGGGAGGGAAATTGGGGGGGAAGAGGGTGGAAAAAAGGGGGGAAATTTGGGGCAGAATAGGGGGGCGAAAATGGGGGGAAAAAGGGGAAAAAGGGGGGAATGGGGGTGAAAATGGGAGGAAATGGGGAAAACTGGGGGGGGAATGGGGAAAGGAGGAGAAAAAAGGGAGGGAAATTGGGGGGGAAAGATGGTGGAAATTTGGGGCAGAAAAGGGGGGTGAAAAGGGGAAATTGGGGGGAAAAAGGGGGGGAAAATGGGGGAAAAGGGGGGAAAATGGGGGAAATTGGGGAAAAAAGGGGGAAAATGGGTGTGAAAATGGGAGGAAATGGGGAAAACTGGCGGGGGAATGGGGGAAAGGAGGAGAAAAAAGGGAGGGAAATTGGGGGGAAAGATGGTGGAAAAAAGGGGGGAAATTTGGGGCAGAAAAGGGGGGTGAAAAGGGGAATATGGGGCAAAAATGGGGGGAAAAGCTGCGGGGAAAATGGGGGGAAAAGAGGGAAAAGGAGAGGGAAAATGAGGGTGAAAATGGTGGGGGGAAAGGGGGGGAAAATTGAGGGAAAAAGGGGGGAAAGGAGGGGAGGAAAAGGGAGGGAAATTGGGGGAAATGAGGAAAAAAGCTGGGGGAAAAAAAGGGGAAAATGGGGGGGGAGAGGGGGAAAGGAGGGGGAAAAATAGGGGGAGAAAAGGGGGAAAGGAGGGGAAAAGGTGGGGAAAAATGGGGGGAGAAAGGGAAAATGGGGGGAAAGGAGGGGGAAAAAAGGGGGAAAGGAGGAGGGTGAAGGGGGAAAAAGGTGGGGGGGAAAAGGGGAAAATTAGGGGAAAAAAAGGTGGGGAAATTGGAGGGAAAGTGGGAGGAAAAAGGTGGGGGAAAATGGGGGGAAGGTGGGAAAGATGTGGGGGGAAAAGAGAGAAAAATGGGGGGGGGAAAGAGGGAAAAAAGGGGGGAAATTGGGGGAAAAAGGGGGCAAAAGGGGGAAAAAGGTGGGGGAAAATGGGGGGAAGGTGGAAAGATGTGGGGGAAAAGAGGGAAAATGGGGGGGGAAATTGGGGGGAAAAAGGGGGGAAAAGGGGGGGGAAATGGGGGGAAGGTGGGAAAGATGTGGGGGGAAAAGAGGGAAAAATGGGGGGGGGGAAGAGGGAAAAAAGGGGGGAAATTGGGGGGAAAAGAGGGGGGGGGAAAAGAGGAAAAAAATGTGGGGGAAAAAAGGGAGAAATAGGGGGAAAAGGGAGAAAATGAGGAAAAAAGGGGGGAAATAGGAGAAAATGGGGGATGGAAAAGAGAGACAGAAAGAAGGGGAAGGGGGTAAAAAAAATCGTGGGGGGAAAGAGGGGGAAGATGGAAAGTTTGGGAAGGACACAGGACGGGGGTTTGGGGGGATTTGGGGGGACACAGACCCAGGATTTTGGGGGGATTTGGGGGATTTTGGGGGGTGACACAGACCCAGGATTTTGGGGGACACAGACCCAGGATTTTGGGGGTTTTGGGGGGTGACACAGAGCCAGGATTTTGGGGGATTTGGGGGGACACAGACCCAGAATTTTGGGGGATTTTGGGGGGTTTTGGGGGGTGACACAGAGCCAGGTTTTGGGGTCCCACCTGGAAATCCACGTCCTGGTTGCGGGGGTCGTGCAGGAAGAAGCGGAAAGCGTCCTCCCACACGGGGGCTGAGGTGTTGCAGACCACCTTTAGGGGGTGGGGGGCTCAGGTCAGACCCCCAAAACCCCCCCCAAATCACCTCAAATCCCCAGATCCTCCCGAATCCCCCAAAACCCCGAAATCCCCTCCAAATCCCAGCTCCACGTCCCCCCAAATCCTCCAAAATCCCTCAAATCCCCCAAAA